>NC_051846.1:153426181-153503719 GCF_002237135.1 Teleopsis dalmanni | reverse complement strand
AACTTAAAATATCGAAAAATATACAGCGCGCGAATTTTAAATGAGAATTTCCGAAAACTTTTCGGTCTTAATGTAGAACATATTTTGTGCCAGCAATTGATCTAATGATATCGAAACTTCATCATAAATTCAAACCTATTAGGACTGATGGAATATGATTTATGAATAAATACGTAACTTATAATAAATATCAATACAAACTTAGTAAGAAATCTTCTTCGTAATCGTAAATGAAATTTTAAGCGCTTATCTACTTAAATTCACATTATTATGAGTATCATTTTAGTACTGTTAAGTAGCACCTTTGCTTCTATTGCGTACAATATTTTAGTGCTTCTCGTATTATAAGAAAAAGCTTGGAGAAGGAATTAGAAGTTTTCACAGTTTTGATAATAATGTGAATATCGGAACAAGATATTAAAGGTTTACATTTAATTATCCACTTTTTAATCAAAGCTATATACGTGCAAATACTTTAGTTTATTTTTGCAGTTTATTTTTGACCCACGTCCGATATATGTAAATATCGACTCAAAAATTTATATATTATATTATATATGGTATAAGATTTTATTCTTATCAAAGGCTTTCAATAAATATTATATTCACGTTTGTGACTAGGTATAACGTATTTGAGAGATTGCTGGCCTTCATACTTTTTAATCCATATAGGTATCAAATTTTAAAACTGTTTAGCTGTTTATATTTTTGCTTTAACATATTTAAGTTTTTTAGTGCTGTAAAAGAATACAGCATTAATTTACTTTTGAAATTAAGTTAAACTTAGAAAATTTTCTTGGTTTTGCAAATTAAATGCAAATTAAGAACACGTTTTCAAAATTTATATAAAATATGTATCATGAAAAAGCTGAAGATATTGAAATTTTTGACAGCTATCATAATGATTTCAATATAAATAGCCAAGCTATATATTTTCGAAATATTAATAATAGGAATTCTCTGATATGGGCTTCAGTATATACACACAGAAAAAAATCCGTATGGTTTGTGAAGGTTGTTGTTCTTTAACTTAGTGTATATACTATATGCATATATGCAGTAAAAAAGGCATTAGATTGGCCGTGATAGCCTTGAGGAAGAAAGGTATCCTTAATATGTTTAGATTATGACTTCTTTTGAGTAAAAATGTTACTTATTAACAATTAAGTTAATTATTATATTTAAATTATTTAGAAATATTTAAGATAAGGGTTGGTAGACTTTATGGAGCACGAATTTACGTGAAGGTCTCTTAAACTTCGAAGGACTAACTACTGCTGTTGTCTCTTATAAGGTTAAGCTATATGGTTTTTAATGGAAATTAATAAACTCTGGTACTTTTACTTTCATCATAATTTCTAGCTGATTAAAGATTTCTTGTTATTAATGTCATTTCTACTATTGACCTGGCAGAGCCATTTAAAGTGATTAGTAGACTCCACTTTCATATTAACATGGAAACTCCTACACAAGTCGTTTATCGGAGTACTTTCAAGTTGAATTACAGAGCTACATTTGTACTCTAATAAACACACGAACTATAGATTTGCTAAAACTCATGAGATTTTTTTTTAATAATATCTAGTAGATATTCAGGAATAAAATCCCAGATTCCATAATATTTGCCATTTATATCAAATATTTATATATGATTTATGAAATAATATATTTATATAATTTTTTAGCAAAAGAAATAGTTTTGGTCAGTACTTTTTCTGATAAAAAATACCTAAGTGCTTTCTGATATGGCTTGCAACGTCACCTAATCTTTATTAGGCAAATTTGATCCTAATGACTTTAAGCGTGCAAGTCTAACTAACTCAGTATAGTGGTAATAAATTCGATAATGTTATTCCGTTTTTAAGCCCTCTTATGTGACTGGATTTCATATTACTGTTACTTGAATAGAATTTAATAAATTAAGGACTATACTGTATTATTAAGGAGTATACCGATATTAACATATGGGCAAAGAGTTATTATAAAATTATTTAAAGACAACAAAGGTACAAAGGTATGGTAATCCTAAAACTTTGTCATACATGAGATATGATAGATTTCAAATTAATTGTGAATAAGTATATGTAGTAGAATATTCTATTCACATATTCTATTAATATGCATCACATTTTTCAAATATAAAAATAAATTTTTACAAACGATTTCTTTAATTCCTTAGCCAGCAGTGGATTTTGCCTTTTCATTCAGTTCAGAATATAACATTTTTTTTAAATAAATATATAAAAATAATTTTGGAAAATAGTAGATTCTAGTCAAATGCATCTCTATCAATCGTTATTATTGCTGCAGCTGCAACTGCAACTGCAAGGACTTTTAAGGATAAGCATAGCGCGCGTCAGATATTCGAACAGGTGAGCCCGTTAATGACGTTAGCTAATGTTTGCAGGCCGTTGCAGACGGGATCAGGATTTTCTTAAGAATATTTTTAAAAGAAAAACACACATAATTAAAAAATAACGAAACGACATAAAAAATTTAAATATATTTTACCATTGCAGTTAATTTATAAATGAAGTTTATTTACAACATACAGTGCCCTCATTGTTTACTGCGCTAAGGAATGAAAAACACCCTCGAATGGTGCATTAAAATTGAATTCCCTGCTTTTTATGATTCGTTTGTGCTGAAGATATCAGCAATAATAAAAAAGCAGTATTAAAATGAAATTCTCCTCAATTACGGCATTCAATATTATTAATGATGGTTAAACTCAATACGTCTGCAAATTGACCACAGACAACAACTAAAAACTCTTTTATGGTACGAAATGCAGACGTCAGCCACTCAGTTATTCAGTCATTCAGTCATTCAGTCATCAGTAGTGACCACCACACCGAAGCCGAGAACTTCAGTGTTCGATAGCGGCTGCGCCAATAGCAGTAATAGTTGCTATTCAGCACAAGCATTGCCCGCATATTTGCGGCATTTTAGCGTTATCAGTGCAAAATAATCTTTACGAATTTTCAATTTCGAACTATTTGGGTGCATTCATCCAGCGAAGCGGAAAGTCGCATTCCCATTCAAGTGGACGTCCACTTAACATTAAAAACTGTACGAATTACGTACGATCTGCAGAATATGTCTATAGAACGCTATTGTGCTTCGATGGGCTGTTGCATGTGCACTCGTCAAGGGGTCAACTAACAAGTATCGATGATGAGACGATGTGGATGAGGCATAGGGTCAATTTTATATTGAATAATTGAGTAACGTTCGCTACTCTATTTACTACATACGCTGAATTTTCGGTATTAATTTTGCTTTCCTTTCATTTTGTGGTTTGTTAATTTGATAGGGAAACTTGTTGGAATGTTGGGATCATGCTAATTGAGGAAACGCAGGGAAACTTGTGTAATGAAGTATGTATGAGTTGGAGAATCTATAGTAAAAATATATGATTTTTATAAAATTTTTCTTAGTATATAACGATTAAATAATATTTATGGTTGGCTTCATTCAATTTTTTCTTTTTTAAGTTTAATATACTATATGGAAAATTATAAATATATTTGTATTATAATATATATACTATATATTTTATATATAGTAAACTAAACAAACGAATAGATCACACTTAATCCATCACCTGAATAATATACAGATTCTTGTATTGTTCAGTAATTCAATATTGTTCGGTCTTTCAAGCGAATGCTTTTATTGACTGACAGTTTAACAGTAATTCGTCTAATGCTTAAAAGAGCTCTCAGAATTATCGCCTTTGGAAAAGCTCCAATAATTGAAACCTGTATTTCTTGTAATCACATTTTAGATATAATATACACTATCTGTGGAAGATCAGATTAGACAAGTCTCAAAGAAAATAAAAACCGTTGATTGTTGAAGATTTTTACTTAATTTTATATAAAACGATTTTCTCCTAGGTACTGACAGGGCTGGAAATATTTAAAGAGTTTTTAGATTTTCTGTCTTTAAGATTTTTTCGTTATTTTTATTTCATGCTCTAACACTTGCATTTGTCTTTTATTAGAAACGTAATATTTCGTAAAATGTTATACTAATGACTGATATCTTTAGTATATCCATAAATTATATTTTAAACGTGTATAAACTAAGATTGCGTGTCACAATGTGAACAACAGCTTACCATGTGCCCCAGTCTTCCGTGAAACTTTGATAGACTGCGCTTTTCTGTAGTATACTTTTTTAACCTACTCGATATATTGCGCTTTTCTGTTCTATACTCTTACTATACTACTCTTTTCGATTATTTTTGGCGACACTTAACTCTGTCACTTCGATTATCATTGTAAGTGGGTTTTTCCGATCGTCATAAAACCGGTCAAGGCACTTGGAAACCTATTTGTACACCTGCTCACCTTCTTGTAATCATATTTTATACGTTTCCTTGCCACTTTTATTCTCCTTGTTTCATGTTATTTTTCGATCGACGGATATAAGTGCTAACTTAATGCTTTACTACAACAAGCAGATAAAGTACATGCTACTCACTTTCATTATTCATGTATAGATGTCGCTGCGCCATTTTTGTGTGAAGTGGTATTGGCGTTAATAAAAAATGATAATGACCGCTCGCTTATCTAATACAGATGAATATGATACTGGTTAATAATTATAATTATAATTGAATTAACTTGAAAACGCAGTTGTTTCTGAAAAGTTTACCTTTTTAATTTAGGTACTAATTTTATAATAGAGTAACAACATTTTTATATCTTTACCTATTAAAACAATTATCTGGTTTAGGTCCTTAGTGAGAATAATGAGAGTATACCCATATGCCAATATTTACTCATTTACTATTTACAAGTTCTATCCATTGCTACTTGAAACTCATAGCGCTAAAATATCAGGTAGAATTTTTTTCCAAATAAATATAGAAGTTGCGCGTGCTATTCGCATTTCATTACCACATCTCTCAAGTAGTATTTGCCCCTTTTACTGCCTACACAACGAGAAATCATTTAAGCATTTCGGTGTGAAATTTCACACCAAACTCATTGTGGCAATAAGCCTCGAACACAAACTTCCAAACGAAATCAATCAACGTGGTGGAAAGAGTGTAAAAAGTAAGAAATAATGGAGTGCAACGAAGAGTCCAAGTATGCCGGAAGTTGGCGTCGCCGGTATTACCAACAATATGTTACTGGTGTTAATGGTGTCACTAAGTATGCCGCAAATGGACGTACGAAGTAATACAGATACTTATGAGGCAACATCAGCGTTGTTCACAGACAATACAGCATAAAAGTCAATCAACAAAGGTCTTCCGCCCGGACTCGAATCAAAAGTGATCATAACAAATTTTATTTGGAATTCGAATGATCATCGAATGGAACCATTAAAACGTACGAAAGGGTGATTCAATTCAATTTCATTCAATTTAATTTGCATTCAATGCTTTTAATGGGGGTTCCAGTCTACTATCTACACTGAGAGGAATTGTTTTATTGGAATAATAAAAACTAAAATAAAAAATTCAAAAAATAAATACATAAAAATAAAACAATTCAATTGTGGCTTTTTTTATCGGTTTTGGTACATTGAATATCACACATTGGAGAGGTGGTAGTGAACCGTGAAGGCATAAATTTGTTGTCGGTCGTATAGCTGATAGGCTTCGAAACTTGTAATAATTTGATTTCGAAACAAAACATTAATTTGTTGTGTAAGAGTTTATTTGAAAATTGCATTAAAAATGATTTAATTATTTTTAATAATTATTATTGAATAATTGCATTAAATATGGTTAATAAAAGTCATTAAATTTTATTATAAGTAATTAATTATATTTATATAATTTATATACGATAAAGCAATTCATTTAATATTTATTAATCTAACTATAAATTAAAATCTGTATTGTTAATAAACAATTTTAATTTTTAATTTATAAGAAAAGTTTTCGATATCGAATAAATCTTTCAAATGCGTGTACATGTACATATGTCTACATTTCTATACATATATTTGCATTAATAAAATTAATATTTATTAGTGCATTAATATTTATTTTTTATATATTAATTTATAACTTGTAAAAGCAAACGGAAATTATCTGATTGACTTTAATATAGAATATTTTAATGAAATATTATTGGGCGATAGGTAAAAGTGATAGGTTGTGTTTGGGCAGCATTAAAGAGGCTGGTGATGAATTAAATGCTTTAAATAGTGGAAAAAGGTATTTTTTTTAAAACTATTTTAGTTTCTGCTCAACTTCTTATTGTTTTGCACTATTATGACTATTGACATTTGTATTTTAGGTAGCCATGCCAGAAGATTAAATCTACCTATTTAATCATATCTGCCGCAGTTATGGAAAGGACGATGAAAGTACCTTCCATCGGCATATGAGCGGCGCCGCCTTATCACTTTAAGAGCTTTCTTTTCTAAGGATCTTGGCGAACTGTAAAATCTCCCACAGAATAGCATTATAAGCTTAGCCAAAGGTTCTAAGTGTTTCTAACCCTTGACTTTTTAATGGGCCTATAGGCCTAAGTGGATCGTTTGGGATCGACGGTATAACCCACCTAATCTACTATTGACTAATCTACTATTGATAGAATGATAGGAAATTTGAATTGTTTGACAACTATTGCATATTGAAACACATATTATAATTTGAAGGTTCGAAAATGGATTTTATAAAATATTTATCATAAAACAAACACATTTTTAAATCGCAGGTTTATATGCCAGCTACTTCTAAATTTAACCCAAGCAATACCATATTTATTACATAGATTTAATCTTAAAAAATATTCCAAAGTTCCAAAATAAGGATATATATATTCCAAAATAAAAAAGTTTATTTAACGGAAATATATATGCAAGCTATAAATAAATTGAAACCGATATGAATAATATATTGCGTAATTTCTTATATAAATAGAAATACATTCGCTATCACATTTCATTTCCTAGGTTAAATGGTGGAAGGCATGTCTTCCTCAAATAGCTAAAAGCCGTTTTGTATCTATCATTTCTCGTAAAGTTGGATAGAATAATGGTTATGCAAGAACCAGCCGGAAGCATTAATAAATGCGAGAATTAAAGCAACGTTTAAACTTAGTTCTAGATAAGTCTGGACATGAACAGAACAGGTATTCTGGTGTCTCTATGAGCGCCGGAAGAAAAGTACTACAGGAGATGTTGTGGAATAGATTCCGGTCGCGATTTTTTAACCATCTTACACACTTCTGTTTGGACTTTATGATGCTATTCCCACTTGCGCTGTGATCAGCACTGCCTTACATTCCCAACTGGAGAGAGTTGTGATGACAAAGTTATTATCAAAGTATACAAGAGGACATAATTAATCTGATATGCTGTTCCCATCGAACGGATAAATAAAAGTTTTTGTGAACTAAGAGTAGCCGTTTGTCTAACTAGAGATAATAACCCTCATTAAAATCTTAATTTAAAATGAAAAAACTGATACTCAAGTATTCAGTTTATAAGATTTAGAGGTTCAATTTCGACCAAACTGATAATTAAAATTCCTTCCTGAATTGAATTTATGTAAAGTTTCATAAGCTGACGGACTAGTTAGAACTGAAATAGGTAGAGGGAGAAACAGACAGGACTAAATAAACGTAGCTCGTTGAACTTATGAAGAAGATATATAATTCATGATGTTTCCTTTAAATCTTATGTACCCCCTTACACTTTTTTGGGTTTAAGATATAGAAAACTTTTAATGAAAGACATATTAGTAAATAAAATGAAGAAAATCCAATTAAAGTTACCTCAAGGGCTTGGTTGTTATCATCTGCTCGTTATATATAGTTTTAAAACCTTGGGTATGATTTTAAGACCTTCCAGGCTCTTATACTGGGCGAAATACAATACTTCATTTCAATAATTGCTTTCTTATTGACGAAAACATTATTTGTGCAATAAATTTAAAGAATACCTATTGCGTGTTACGACTTTCTATGAAGTGTTAATTGCATAATCTATATTCAGAGTATCTAAATAATACCAATATATAGGAAGAGTAAGAAATAAGAAATCGAAGTTATAAATAATCAATATTAATTAAAAATGGTTATATCACGTCTTCAAAATATTTTCTCCTCGAGTTTTGTACATACTATTATTCTTAAAGATAATTCCAGGTTGAAATAAAAATGTTAAAAATTTGAAGATAAAATTGATGCATAATGCATTAAATTCTTTCTTAAATAAAGTAAGTAATCAGTAAATTTCGGAGCAAGTGAATTTTTTAATGCTCGAATAATGCAAATTAATTGTGAAGTGAAACGAAAAGTTGTTACAACCAATTAACCTAGCCAATGCACCAAAAAGATTAACGGACACGATCAGAAATATTCAATGAGGGAAAAGGTGCATTTCGTATTGAATTCGTTACATTGTGGACAGGTGTAAATGTTGGTTATTGCATTTCAGATAAAAAACATACCAGCGGACAAGGAATTCCCTCAGTAAGAAAACGTCAGGAAAAAAGTGGCTTGGAAACAGTTACCATAAAACGGTTGCGCCTCTCTCGTATGCAATGGTAGTAGACGCACACGTTTTAGGATCAAAGCAAACAGGTTGTTGGCTTATGTGTCTGGCAGTCCGTTCGACTGCCACCGTTTCCCTGAGTTTCCCTGTCTTTGTAAATATCGAAACGCGCGCGCTAAATCAATCATGCGCAAACGCCAAACGCATTCCATTTCAATTAAAATGCCGATGGTGTTTCTGGTAAGAAGTTCGATCGATTGACTTGCTGAGGGTCGATCGATGGGGGCAGCGAATGGAATCGTAAAACGAATTCAAACAGCCGCACTATTAAAAGTCATCAACGATAATAGTTGAGCGAGGAAATGTGTGTTTGTTCTACAGGTGCGATGAGGCAGCATTGAGGTTTGACATGTAATTAAGAAGTTGACAGGATATACAGAATATTAATGAATGGTGAGGGTGAATCAAGCAAGATATACGATTACAATTGTACTTACATGGTGATTGACAATTGTTGCATAAGCAAAGAATTATTGATGAACAGAAAAAAAGAAAAAAAAAATATGTGGAAAAAGACAAAAATATATGTGGAAAACTAAATAAAAAACTCTGAAAGAAAACAAGGTGATTTAATGATGAGGGAACATACAAAGTTGAATGATATTTCATTTTCTAAATATTTTTTTTTTTCATAATTCACAATTAAAAAATTGCTTAGAAATGATAAGTGGTTATAATAAAAAACCTAATGAAACTTTCTGATAAAGTAAATGTCAATATTGGCATGTGTCAGTTTATTGAAGCAGAAATTATGACTTGTAGTCCGATTAAACAGAGATTAAAATTCGTTGGTTATATTATGAGAATACCAGAAAACAGACTATGGGGAAAAATATTTAGCATAAGTTCACCTGAGAAAAAAACGATGAGTACGTTGACAATGGAGAGTCAATAGTTCTTAATATATTTATTTATCATTAGGGCTTTACAATATGGTGTTTTTAATATACGTATCATTATTATGCGACAAGCGACCCATTGTAATTTTACCGAATTCCGCCCATATCAGTTGAGCTATACAATAGAAGCTATATAGTTTCCTTCTTGGATTACGGTAGGGCCCATCTAAATCTCAATTGATTTTTAGGACACAACACACGGATGTGACATGCAACTCCATAACGAATGAAGGTAATTAAAACCGACATCCTATCCGCATATCTTTGAATTTTAATCATAGTCACCACGATACCTCAATTAAAAGGGTCAACCTCAATTGGTTTGGAAAGCCAAAACTATGGGTTTCTGATCCCTGTGGTAACAAAATTACGCCTTCGGTCGGGTACTGCAAGTGAAGTTCACTCACTACCATGTATATATCAAACAGAGTCGGGTGTTGCCATCTGGATTTTAGTGGCCTCTTATGACAGAAATATTCTATCCCCTTTCCCGAATGGCTAGCAGACAATGTATAGGTAGACGTAATAATAACTTTATGAGAATATGCGTAATAAATGTAAAATAACAATTTAAGAACCAACAATATAGCGCGATTAGCTAACATTCTTCAAAGCCTGTTAAAGAATGCAAGAACCATCGGCTGAATATAATATTTTATTTGTAGTGTACATTTTGCTTTAGAATAAATAAATAAATATTAAATTATAAAATATACCATATATACATATCCAAAACACATGTTTGTTTTTATGTGATATAAATTAAAAAAACTACAATAATCAAAGAAGTATATCTTTCCGACTACATAGTGCGATTGGCATGCTTTCCGTAAGGACTGTTATGTCAAGGAAGCCAAATGTTTTTAAGTATATTTTTAAAACATATTTACTGGTTTTATTTGATATGGAGCATCAATTATTATTTTTAATTTATTTTTTTAAATAATTGAAAATAATAAAATAAACATTTTGTTATTCTTTTTCCTTTTTAGAGAAAATGTATTCACACATGTTATTTAGGTCAAATAAATCTTCTCAAACTCTTTTTTCCTAATACATATTAATTTAATAGAATCTTTTCATTAGAAGTTAAGTATGACTTCTAGGAATATCTAGAGTTTCTGAAGTGAATTTACTCCGATTAATTTGAGTTTTCTTATTTTAATTTCACAGCTATTTAAAATTTGCATTTATTACGGATTATTTTAAAATTATGTTGAACCCATAAATTATTTCTCTAATAAATATTAAATGTTGGTAAAATCTTATTCCTAAATACAAAACATTTTCTTCGCTTGATTTCTTGTATTTATTTTAAAATTTAATTTATTGCTTAATTTTTTAGTTGACATCTCGAACCCCGTGGAACTATGTGCATATAATAAACGTTTTTCGCTAAATCAACTATAAACTTTAATGCTCTCATGGATATTTTAATATTATACGGAAAGTGCAGGAGACGCTTGAACAGAAATCTTCTTGAAATTATGATTGTTTTCGCCATTAAAATTTTCTAATCTTGGTATAAACATCGAAGTCACGTTTTGTTTGGTATTAGAGTGTCCGCGAAAGCCGCCTTAAAGTAATATACTCTACCACATACTGGTTGGTATCTACGAACATACACACCCTTCTATAAAGAAATCGTATGTACCGCATATGCGTACGGACATACGTATGGTATATACTATATAGCTGACGACTAATTTAATATGTGCAACCACTCGAGTGTTAAAATATTTCTTTTTTGCTAAATTCTCTGTCCGGCGAAGTGTGTGATTGTTTGTAAGTCTCTGAAGTTTACCTGGCAATAAAGTTGATAGTGCTTTCATATAGCAGAGCTCTTAAAAAAACAAATAAACATAGCAACAACAACACCACTGGTAGTTATTCACTACCACTACCACTACCACTCCAACTATGAATAACAAAAACAACAAAAATAATAATAATAATACAAATCATAATAATAATAGTAAAAAAATCAGAGCTCGTTAAAAATTCCAGCTTGAACCAATCAAAAAACTGATAGCAAGATTTCTGCAAATAATAAAACAAAACGAAATAATACAAAATAAATAAATAAAAAATTATGTATTAAAAAGGTGGAAGAGAAATTAAAAAGAGACGGAAAAAAGAGAAGCGTCTTGACAGCTTTAAAATTATGATCATTCATGTTAGGTTGGCTCGTCTTTGTCATTAAAAAAAATTTGCGTTTGGTTGCGTACTTCACGACAAGGCAACGACTAGAACGATTTATTTGTTTGATATTGGCAATAATGTATGGCGGCATTCTTAACCAACTTTATAAATAAATGGACACTTTTATTGATAACGTAAGGTGATAGAAAGAATAATGGATATATGCCGATGGATCGTAATATTTTACAATGGATCAAACTAAGAGATATATAATTTAAAAAACAAGTGCCCCGACTTTTTACTTGTGGTTACTTCTAGAGAATTAAACATCGTATATCTACCAATTAATACCATTAATAGATAATAAATTCACAAAATAAGTATGTTGACTTTTTTACTTAAAGAAAATAATATATCTCACATTTACTTTATGTCGATTTCAAACAGGCGAGAAATCTCCGTATACTCCAGAGAGATGATTTCAGGAAAACCAGGAAAATATGATACGCACAAAAAACAATTTACAGTTCAGCAACCTCAAATAACAATATAAAACGATGTTTAGGAAAGTCAAACAATGTAATCAGCGATAGAACGGATGATATATAATCTTGCAAAATTTTCGACCTCAAGCTCCTCTCTAGAATAATGCATTGAATACACACTAATACTTATTAAATTGTATAACAAAAGTCGTCTGTTTGTATTGAATTATTCAAATAATTCAATATACTCAAATAAGTTTTGCTTTTATCGGTTCCTTATTATGATATATTATATATAAACATAAGTGTATCCAAGAGTGATATATTGCCACTGAGCTCCTCTAAGGTCTTACTCATGGGTCTCACAATTCCGTTGTTTAATAACTTCAATTTCTTTTAAATACCCATTACAGCTTTCAAAATATAACGTAATTAAAGTTCTCACTCTTAGCCTACATAAATTTAGAAATCAAAATACTAAATTTTTCATATCTCTTTCTTTACATGATTATTGAAATGTGGTTTCAGCTGGATATTTTGTACGGCCCAAGGTGGGTTACACTCAACTGTACCCCATCCTAAAAGGTGGTTTTAGAGAGTTCAAGTGTCACACTGTTTCTTTTGCTGCTGATATGAGGGGCTAACAGTGACTAACATTTTATAAGACATAGATGACTTTTATGTTACATCTCACAATATAATAGTTCAATCAGATTCGAAGACGACAGTGTAAATGGCTATATATGACGACAAATAAAAAGGCAAGAATAAAATTATATTTACCTAACATTTATGTTCGGCAGTAGTCTGAAAAAACACTATACGTTGCATTCTCTTCTATAAGCATAACATATTATCCTCCATATTTTAAAGTGTTATTACTTCACATACATAGGTGCAACTTTACGATAAAATAATAATTCAAAAGAATTTATAAGATAATGAATTCAAGCTGCCACCAATTTCTACCTTTCGACGCTTAGTCCATTGCAATAAAGACTAGTATCATGAAAGTTTAAACTTGCTTTTTGCAAGAGCTCACTAGGAACCATCTTAAATGTTGAAAGAAAGACCTTATGAATCGTTTTTGGTATAATTCGAGATTGAATAATACAGTATGGAAATCAATGGCTATGAAAACATCGTTTTATATGCTAAATAGGCAGAACTTCTGTCTAATACAAACAAAAATTTTGGATTAGAAATATATTGTAAACGAGTGGGAACTTTTCAAAATTTTACCGGTGTTAGTCTGCTTACATCCGCTCTTACAGTGCATTGTGAGATAATGAATACATGTGTGACGAATTCCGATTTCGACGGTGGAATATCTCAATCAAGTTGTTATGATGAGGGTTATGATGAGGGCTATGATTACAAGTCGTATAATGAATAGCTCATCATTCAGTAAGATTAAGGATTAAGGTGGTGTATGCTAAACAAATTTGATGTTGATTATTTATAAAAGTGTATTTTGTAAGTTTGTAGTACAAAGATCTCTTATATGTATCAGAAAAACTAATAAAACCATACATAAATGAACAATGTTGTAGTTCCACGATATTTTATCAGAGATAATACAATTGATTTTGTAGGCTAGTGACTTAATAAAAGAAATTGCTTGATATAGATATATTACTAATATATATATATATATTCGATAATATTCGGAATTTTTTACTATATTAAAAATTTTTTTTTTTTAAATTTCATCAAAGAATAAAACAAAGTATCAAACAAAGCAATCTCATTTGACATAATATTAAGTGTTTTCAGACATATACCTAAATACCAACACCATCTAACAATAAAATATCGTGAATACTTTTTATATTACCCAATATTTTAATGTTAGTATTAACACTTGTATTCAAAAACTAAAATATTGAAAGTTTACCATATGAGATGGATAATATGTGGCTTTCCGACTAAAAAATTCGGACATACCAACTCAAAAACGTCGTAGTATATATTATTGCAGAGCAAACGAAACGGTCCAAACAAATTGTATACAGAATATAAACTAATTGAAAAATTCAAATATTTCATAAAATCACTAATAATGAGTACTTGGCAATACTCGAATAAGCCTTGTATGGTCAGCTAAATTTCAATAAATTAACTAAAATTTTTGTTGTTGTCTTTCAATTTCTATTGGAACCCTTCTCAGCTTCTTTTCGTTGTAAGACACGTCACTTTCGGCAAAAAAAATTAAAATTAGAAAATGAATTAATATTTTTTTGGAAAATAGAAGGCCGGTTTTGATCAAGGAGCATACCAGAAATTTTATTGAGATCACAATGCTGGAATAGCTCGTGCTGTAAACGGAAAATTAAAATTTATTTTTTTTAGTTTTTATGAATTCGCTTAAAACTTTTTGGAGATATAATTTGGAAATCTACTTCTGCAATTTTTTATTCAGTAATATATAAAAGGAATTAAAAAATTTTATTTATTATGAATTTTCAATTTCCTGTAGAATAATTGTTTGTAGCTTTGAAACAGATATGAGTTACGGTAATTAGATACATGAAAGACTTGAAAGAAAGATCTTATGAATCTTTTCTGCTTAAGTTCGAAAGATTAGTGCTCAAGTTTTGTTTAATTAATGTGGAATAATACAAACTGACAAAAGTTTTTAAAAAATAAATACAATATCAATTAAAAAAAGTTTTTCAATAAAACCTTTTATTTTCGTTTATTATTGTTTTTGTTTTTCTGCTGAACAATAATAAATTACTTCTCATTTTAATAAAAGCAACTAAGAATCATCAAAGTTTTTAATGTCTTGGAACATTCACCATTTTCCGCCAAGAAGAGAAAGTCGCAGACAAAGTTGCTGTTGGAAACATGGCAGTTACACTAACGTCCACATGTGGGAAATCCATGAGCTGTGCCAAAGTCGTGCTGCAAATGGCGATGGCAGCAGTGGCAGAAATCGAAATACACTTTGCAGAACATTCATTTTACTGATTTATGTGTTCGAACAAATTATTTCTTTATAATTGAACCAACACTGTGAGAAACACTCTTCGTGGCAGCAACAGCAGAAACTCCAACAACAGACCCTTAAGAATTCGCTATGAACTCCAGTGTTTATAATGTAATGGAACATAATGCATGGATGTTTGTATGTATGTGTGTATGCGCTAATAGGTTTAAAAAAATCGAAGTTGTTAAGATATTCCAGATTCGCGTGATAGAACAGAGCAAGTGTAATTATAGTAAAATATGGAAAAGTTGGACATAAATATGCATAGCCTGTTACATTTTATGTAATAAGAAATTAATGCAAGAATGATGAAAAATAATAAATAAATGAAGGGAAAATGTAGTTATATAAAGAAAATTTACAACTGAATAATTAAAATGCGGAAAAATTTATGTTTTCCATTTAATGGCAGTTTTTAGCAAATAATAGCAAAGTCAATTAGTTAAGACTTTGTAATGAAGTAGATGAACGCATTTATAGATAAAAATGTTTCAGTTAAGTACGCTATGTAAGTCTCAAATACAGGGTTGGCTAAATTAGTTGGACTCATTTATTTAAGAAACAAATCTCAAAAAAAATACTTTTTTTACTGTTCAAGTTAAAAAACATTTAATTTGGCTTAAGGCAAGTATTCACTTTTCGATCTTATTTAACAATGTTTTGGACGTTCTGGCGGCTATTTTCTATTGTATGTTGGCTTCAAATGGGTATAGCGTTCATGGCTTGTTGGTGTAACCCTTTTACTTCAAGTAGCTCCAGAAGAAGTAGTCGAGGGTGTCAACACGGAGGGTAGTCAAAATGATCATTTTTTGATATAGACTCACCAGGAAACTATAGCTTTAAAAAAATCGATTAGTTCGACGTGTATGAGATTATGCGCCATCTTGTTGAAATAATAAGTTCGGTATACCATTCTTATGAACAATTGGCTTTACGGTTGCTGCTTTACCATAGAGTTCTTTAAAAGAGTACGGTCTAATGAGCATTTGAATTCAAATTGCTCACAACATTGTCACTTTTTGGCAGAATAGAAATATTTTTTTCTATAACTTTAAAGATTTTCATTGAGTAGAACTGATAGTTTTTTTTTGTGTGCGGTTCCATTTGACATGAAATTCGCCTCGTCATTTCTGCCAAGAATCCCCTATTTGCACCTTTTTTGCTAAAGTTACAGTGGTACCTATCTTAAAATGCTAGATGGGTCTACCTAATAAACCCAACTCTATATTTATCTACGTAAATATATATATTATATACATATTTATATGAATTGTATATACACTACAAATAATAATTTTTATAGAAGTCACTTACCCTTATACTCAAAATTATCCGCCGCATATTGAAGACATTTGTGGAGACGAGAAAGGTAGTTAGGTTACACATTATGTGTGGGATTGGATAGCTCTAATGCTCGAGTGAGAAGAATCTGTAGAAATGATTTATTATTATTTATTATTAAGTTATTACAAATGTGTAAAAATACAGAATTATTACTATTAACATATTATATAATATAAATGTTCCCAGCGTTAAAAAAATATGGAAAAAGAATGCAGTTCTAACCAAAAAAATATTGAAGAGTTGGATAGATGATGTGATAATCGAATCGTAATAAGACAGGAAGAATTTATATATTTGACTTTATATTCCAAATAAATTTTCAGATAAATGGTGGAAGCAACATGTAGTATAAGATTTTTTTATACAGTATTATATAGTATCCTATTACAAATCTCTGACTTTTTTTATTATTTTATTTTTACATAAATAAAATTCTTTTTATATAACTCCAGAAAGAAAAATTTTTTTTATATATGCACATTTATAAACAAAAGCATAAGTACGTAAATAAAATTGCTAATAATTTGAATTAAAATTAATCTAGTGAATTGCAAAAATCCTCTACAAAAATTACTTTATAGTAAATCCCCTTCCCCTTGGCACAATCCAGCAAGAATTTTGTTATAACCAATAATTTTCGAAATCAACCAGAGATCAAGTTTTATATGTAGGTATTATAGTAGTGTTGATAATTATTGTCAACATAATAATCAAATACTATATTAATAAATAAATACATAAATCTTAAAACACTGTTTATTTTTAAAAATGTATTGCAACGGTCAAGGAACAGCCACTGAGTACCAGCACCAAATAAGGACGAACATTCTGTGTCGTTATAATTATCGACCAAGTAGGGAATGGTAAGAAGACTACGTAAGATGAAATATAGTATGATTCAAATAAATAATTGAGTTACTTGAGTTACAAGAATCAGTGGCACAAGCTAACGTTGCCACAAAATGAAATTTAGGTTCAAGACGTCCGAAGAATAAATACCGCTTTACCGTCTTTCAGAATAATATCTTCAGACGATAAGGTAGTCCGCTCAAATATTGAAGGGATAAGGATTTTTTGTCTTGACAAAAAATATTACTAGTATATCAGTCATTAACACAATATTTTCTACTCCATTGTCCTAGCTTATTATTAGGGTCGAAATCCAAAGAACTTTAATGATATTCTGTACTCATTAAAAAAAAATGAGTACAGAAATATAGTTGTCTCTGTTTTGTACTCGTACGGATTAATTGAACAATAAAATTCGTGCTAAAATATAGAATACTATCATCAGATTTGAACTTTACGGTATTTATGATGGCATATACATTAACGTATTATAATATATAAGTATATTTTATCATAAAAATATGTAAACTATTATAATATGCAAAATGTTATTAGAGGGCATACATTAAAACCCTCATTATTTGCATAATAAGCAGATTTTCCTGCTATTTGTATAAATTTTGTTAGATTTATATTTGTTTGACTATTAATTAAATGCAAATTTTTATTAAACAATTTTTTCTGAAATATATTCACTTCGCCAAATACAATAAACCTACTCCATAACGCTTTTTCAACATTAACTTTTGCATAATAAAACAATTAATTTCAAACTTGAGATGCTTCACATGTAATTCCAAGAGAAATTTATATAAACAAAAACCCGAAAGCAAATCAAATCGAATTAAAAGGAAAAAAAATTAAAACAAATAAAATGAAATATAAATTTAAATAAATAAAGTAGAAAGAGAAAAAATTGTAGTAAAAATCATTAAACAAATCGCACTTTAATAGGCAACCCAAGCCGTGCATCCGAGCGCTTCAAAGTGAAGTGAAGTGCAAAAGACAAACACAATGACTTCGGCTGAAGAAGACACCTGCGCAGCGCTCCAACTCTAACTGGCTTCAATTCCGGCGTTTCTAGCTTCAAGCCAAAACCCGAATCATTGCTTTTCTCGACTATGCCAAATCTTCAAATTAATTTATTTACAAAAAATAAAGAAATAACAACAAAAACAAAATCAAAATACATAAAAATAAAGAATTACAAAAAAAAAAACAAAAATACATACATTGGATGTGTTCACTTGTACCTTCAGTCGGTGGGTAGGTGAGACAAGCCAAAATGATACGAATATGTAGTCGCATATATTTAAAAACCCTAAAGTTAACCAACATTAACATTTAATCGAACCTCATGTTCAGTAGAGCATATCTCCTGTTACATACAAGTTATCAGCCACAACAACGCCGACACAACCACAGAAAATTCACGACTACTGAACCTTTAAAAAATTAAATAAAGAAAATAGGCAATGAGACGTACTTAGAAATTACGAAGTCTTGCAGATACAAACTCATGGCCAGATAGAAAATTGTCTTCGCCGAACTATTCGATTGACTTGCCAGCAAATTTGTTGTTATTTCTCTTTGTATTGTGCATTGCCTACTACTACATTTTAGTTTTATTTTATAAATCACATTTAAATCGCCCCGATTGCGCCTTTCGCGAACTTATAGGAAAAAATTAAATTTATTGGTGCCGACCATTGTGATTGGTTGAAGTGATAGTTTCATGTGAACACTATTTGTGAACCAAATACAGTGGAGCAAATGCTCCAAAGTTGTGGAGTTAAGTATATAATATGTTTGGTTGAGTAGTGTATATATAACTATAACATATACTAATGTATGTTAACGTTGGCTCTTCCTTACTATATTTTTTTTATGCTATGTAGTATACAAACCAAAGTATTCCTTTCTTTCTTCAATATTGGGACCCTCGGGACCGCTTTCGCATTACTTTATGGAGGGTCCGTTATTCGTTAGTTATCCATGCCGTATGCTTCACGTAGATTTGGAAGATCGTCTTATTACTTGATGTTAGCTCTCCATACTTCTTCTGGCGCACATTTTTGAAAAACTGTGGAATTTTATTTCAGTTAATCGCCTGCCTGCTTTTTTTTATCCCTATAATATTTTCGACAGTGAGTTGACCTAGTTCCTCTTCTAGTGACGTTCTTTTCTCATAACATTGTTTGCAGTAGAAAAAAGTTTGCTCAGGATCCTCTCAGTCGATTCCGCAATATATACTGTTGGATTGTTCTGTTTTTTCATGCTGTATAGATATTTCCGAAAATATACATGACCAGAGACTGTCATATATAGTTTTCGATTTTTTCGAAATTTCGAAGTTTGAAATTGTTCACAATTTTATATCCGGGATGAGCTTTTCTGTTCACAGTATTGTCTTATAAGAACTGAATATATTTCTGTATTGTAAAATAGATATTCAAACTCATCATTTCGATTTAGTATATTAATAAAATGTATAAAATTGTTATTCTTTTTAACAACATTCAATGTACAATTAATAAAATTATTTTATTATATGTAAGGCCAAATACAACACTGTAGTGCCGACTTCAATAAAAAAAGGGTTTTATTTTGTGTATCATAAAGCGAACTAAATTAAATGTTAATTATTATGTCTAAAATAACTGGAATAATAATAAATATCATTCATTATGTTTATCACGATTTGAATTAAAATAAAAGTCGTTTATTACAATAGATAGCTTCAATAAGTAACTTATTGAAAGTATATATTAATGCATAATACTTCTAAGATGAGAAAGAAAGTAACTTAATATTAGTAAAATAGTGATAAAATAGTAATTCTATAGTAAAATAGTGATTGTATGTATCATATTACCTGGAAAATCTATAGAAGTTGTATATGCACTGCTCCAATGTAAGAAAGAAAGATGTTAAAGAATTTCGTATAGTGGAGTTTTACTTGAAACTATTTCATTGTTGGAAGGAACTATCGTACGTCCTAGGTCTCCTAGGTTAGCACAGTAAACCTAAAGTCATAAAGAAATAGTAAAAATTTGCCTTGATTAAAATATAAATTTTCAAAGTAATAGATACAGCAATAACCGGACAATTGCAAATCAGTTGATTAAAGGCTTTATTTTGATTATTACTTTTATATTTTGATTCCACAGTAAATAGTTAATGCGGTTAGATTGTTTTGCGAAGTCATGCGAAAACAGTTACATTGAGGACCTAAAGAATAGGCAATTCTCCCCAACAAATATTACGGCGACTTTCGTGTAAAAATGTTAATAGAGAGCAATGCCACAAGTAGTTTTCTGCACTTATCAATCTTATTCAGCCATTAATGGCTGAATTTATACATTAAATCAGCAAGTGTAGGCACTAACGTTTCTGATTAAAAAATGCATAAAATAAATAAATAAATACCTTTTAAATTAATGGCAAAAGTACATTGTTTTATTGTATTCGGTATTTAACGCGCTGTTGAAGTTTTAATTCACACATTTTACAATTTATTTAGGTCTAATAGGTCTGATAGGTTTAAAAAAAAATAAATAACTTCACTAAGAGAGTTTGGACGTACTGATTTCATTAAACAAGAAAATGGTAAAAATTTTTCGTTATACATTAATGATTTATAATTTATTAATATAATCACTTACTATTTATTTACCCACTCGAGTGTAACTTTAATACCATTATATAAATTAATGAGTTTAGAACGAAAACATTTTTGATAAATTAATAAAACATATGATTTATGGAGTTATATAAATTTTTTTAATTGATATTCGGAGGAAGTTAGAAAACAGATATATTAATAGAGTTACCACAAAAAACATTCGGTCCACAGAATGGGATCACTGACTTAGCTCTTGCTATATTGTCGTCTACTCATTTGATTTGATATATGTGCGACCTGGTACCCAGTAAGACATTGCTTTGTTCTTGTTTGACATTTGCTGCAGCGTGTCAGAGTAGTTGAAAGGATTCCAAGAGAATATTGCTTTCATTGCCGCTTAGCTACTTGTAGAGATACAAATATTGACGACTTTCAGCACATTGATTATGTTTAATCGAATGCAGATATCGAAGGTCTGAACCACAGCCTGAAAAACGTTGGATCATATAGTCAGTATGTTAGGGCAAGCGAATTTGAACCAGCTTCTCTTAAACCTTTTAAAATAAATTAGATACACAATTATAGACATCATCATGTATAGAAAGACTAGCCAATAACGTATTGCCCTTTAATATTTAATAGGCTTACGGTTCTTTATTCTAGATTTCTCTGGAATTTAGAAGTAAACATTTTAGTTCATCGTTTTTATATTAGATTACAAAGTAAATTAGTTGAAAAAGTGAATAATATCAGCTCAGAAATAAAAATATTCAAACCTGTAGTTCTGACAATTCAGATTAACATATTTATATTGTTTAATAATTATATATAAACGATTAAGTGTCGAAATACTTTATATACGCAGTTATGATTCATGCTTATGTACGATAAAACAATTTGGCTTTAAAATATTTTATATACATATATAAAAATTAAAAATGATCATCATTAATTTGTCTTACAACACTTTTTTCCACGCTCTAATTTTTCGTAATCACTTTCAAATAACTGAGGAACGCAAAGTTTTCATTCCTCCAACTACTCGAAACTTTATGGTTGAGCAAATGGAACTCTGACTAAATCATCAAAAATGCAGATTGAAGCTACCAAATTTAAAGAAACACCTCGATAGAAATCTCAAAGGCTTAGAGCGACTTAATACAGTTTTAATTTTCTTTTAAATATTTACTTGTATTTATTTATTTAACTTTTAACCGTGGCAATTGAGTGTGACATGATACATGGAAATGTTAAATTTACTATAGAAAAAAAATTGACATTAATGAATAGAAAATAATTCCCGAAAATACTCAAGCAAGAGAATCAACCAAGCTGAACGGTTAAGTCTTTCTCGAAAGCAGCTTGCATCAGAAAATCTTTCTACTGCTGATTCCTGACTAACACATATTTTGGAAATTGTTGCTTTAAAACCAATCACAGTTAATTTTGTAGAATCTTCTGGGCGTTTCAAAGCTTACTTCTAGAAAACCACCATTTTAATAACGGCTTACAGTTTTTTAAGTTTAAAAAAAGTGATGATTAATTTTTGACATTTCAATTTTGAGTAATTTTGAAGTATATTGAAATGAATTCCCGAAGCGTGAAGAATATAATGAATCTATATAACATCTTATATTAAAATTTTTATAATATAATATAAATATAATTTTTGTAATATATGTTACTTTTAAAGGGTATATATTTCGAACGGTTTGATATTAAGCTGGCAGCACTGGTTTTGATAAGTATTATTAGGGTAGGATGCTTTAAATGATTTTGCTATTTGGAACATTGGTTCAGTGGAGAACGCTGTAGGTAAATAAATAATGACTATTTTAATGACTACAATTGTTAATATTGATGATCTTAGCTATTCGTGATGCTATGTTAATAAGGATGCCGTTTATTTTATTCAGACATCAGCGAAAAATTCAAAAATAAGAACAGCTCCTTCTTATTGAATAAAGTATGGCAATCTCATAAAAGATATTTACTTTAAGACTGTGCTACTAGGAGTATAACTCAAACAACTCATAGAAAAGTACGGATATCTGGTGATAAGTGATTTAAACAGTTTTTTATTTCGGGTTCAATTTGTTACAAATAAACAACTGATCAAATCCATAATAGCAGATTAATTCAAAAATATTCCTTGAATTAGAATATATATAATATTGATGACATTGTTCAGGGTAAGACATGGAATCAGTTATAATTTTTTGCTAAAGACGGAAGTAAATGGAAAGAGTTCGTTGACGCTCTATATATAAGTTATATCCAAACTATAACCAACTTTTATAAATTATTTAAAATATAGGTAATTTTACTATATTTTACGTATATAACGATTTATATATTATATACGGACACATATAATATTCATGAGCTATAAAGCATAATAATATTTTATATATATTTTATATTTACATGATAATATTTTATAATGTCGTTAAATAACTTACTTTAACCAAACCAATGTTTAAACAAATTTTTGAAATCGGTTATAATAAAAACGATGTTGATGATTGGATGGATGAATATGAAGATGGTTTAACCATGGCACTGATTGGAATAGGTTTTGAGAATACTTTTGTCCAACAAAAATTTTTAGAAATCTTTTATCCATGATCTCTGTATATTAGATATTTCTAAAATTACATATATCTCATCACACTGTTATTTGTCATTCTGGAAGGACAATTATAATTGCTTCAATAAATATTAAACATTTTAAACTAAACTTCCACATTGATTTCAACACAAGCACGTGTCTATATTTTATAACCACAAATCAAATCCTTTGGCTTACTAAAATATATATATATATATATATAAACACAATAAAACGAAACGATTTAGTTTGCTATAAATTTCATCAGTTTAAACTCGTTAAACCATGTAAAACCGTATAAGCTCAGCGCTTGGCAAAAATTCTAAAATTGACCTTTTCACATCGATATTTGAGGCCATTCAAAAATTCAATTGTCAGGATACTTTTTGCTCTGTGGTGGTGACTTCTTTGCGCTCCATAAGCCACGTGCTTCGTGATACTTATTACAACATCCTACGGCTCTATTTCAACATATTGAGCCGCAACTGAAGTTAGTGGAAATTCATTGAAAATTTTATGCAACATAAATTTTTCTTTTTTCTCGCTGGATTTGTCGTTAGAATTTTCTTTAAAACATTTTAGAAAAATAAAAATTTTCGTTGCTGTTTTTTTTTCAAAAATACATTTTCTTTTCAATTTAAAAAGGGCTCTTAAGTTGCTATATCCTTATATCCAAACATTCTTTTATTACGTATTTTTTGAAGTTTTATAGCTTTTTGATTTGCCATTTCTGAAAGCAAATGATCAAAAATTGAAAGAAATTGCTATTTTGTAGAGGAGCGTGTCCTTTTGTGGCCCTTCTTGTAAAATTTTATGTATGGTTTTGTACTCATTTGGGTTTTAAAGTGTGTTCTTGTAGTTGTTTTTACTGGTACTGCGGTGGGTAGTAGTCATCCTTATTAAGACGTTATTTACTATCTAGCTATAAATAATTGTATCAGTGGTGATTTTCAGGAACATTGAGTAAAATTAGATTTATGACAAATACGCCCTTAAATCTTGGGATCTAAAGAGTTTTTCATCTTAGTTTTTTGTTATGCTTTGAAAAGGAAAATTAATTTTTTATTATTTATTATTGAGATATTGTTTACATGCTTGATATTTTAATAATACTTTACGAAATTGCTATTATGACTACTATTTTTTAACTGAAGTAAAGTATTTGTAAGATATATATGTAATATTAATTTAAAATATGAAATTAGTTACACATATTAGTATTTGTTCATTTTAAGGATTATTTATACATATTTTATTATATTGAGTGCTTATCTCAATTTTAAATATTGTACTTTCCTTTTAAAGAAACACAAAAAAATATCAAATAATAAAAACAATTTTGTCTTCCCCAAAATAGGATCCCAAGTGTAATGCTATTACGTCAGGACATTACAGGCTTTATTAAATTCTTCATACACTTTTTCTCAAGTTGACTGAGACACCGATTTCAATACCTTTGGCGAGTTAACGACAATCTATTAAAAAAGCTTTCTGCTAAGTGATAATTACAGCTCTAGAAACCGAAAAACGTCTTAACAGGTGAGTACGGTGCTTGGTCAAATACATTTGTTCAGTTTGTGCAACCGCAGAATACCGCAGAAAGTTATAGTTGCAAAATTTGATTTAGTAAATATACTAGAGCATATAGTTCTAACAACATCACGAAAAAAATTTATAGGGGGATTTGAGTTTCAAATTCATTAATATTTGCCGTATGTATTGTTGTTGTTATTATAACCCACAGGTATCTCTAAAGCATATAATCTTAAAGGAATTACAAGATGAATATATAAGTGAGGATGTGACGGACTCATTTGGGAGTGAGAATGGATTGGAAGATGGGTGGATTTAAATTAAAGTTAATCAGAATCAACACGGAGAAACCTAGTCACTTCCATGAACCCGTCTCCAATAAATATTGCGTATTCCTTTTCATAAAAAAAGCAAATACTCTATATAAGGAAAACTTTTTAAATGAAATATAAAGAAGAAAAACAGCAGCTATTATTAAAAAATTTATTTGTAATTTAATCAATATAATGTGGTCCTATTGGAGTAAGAACCTAACGGAAAGCTGTGTTTTTTTCTAAAATCAAATTTTATCTAAATAAATTGAAAAAAGGATTACATTTCATCAAACTTCGATATTTTTACTTTTAATCAGAATCCTGGTGCTGAGCCGATCGACAAGAGAGCCACATAGTGCACGAATGGAAACTTCTAGAACTCTATATCACTCCTTATTACCGCCACAGCTCCGCTGTCAAAACCATTGATAGAAAGTTTTAATATTTTATTATATGTTTTTTTTCGTTCTTTCTGTTCTGTTAATGTTTGTTATATAGTTTTTTTCGATCTTTCTGTTTTATTTTTTTTGTTGTTCATGAATTTTTTAATCAGGAGACTTTTCTAATCAGAAAGGATAAGGTTGTGCTTATGGTTTGCAATTTTTTTTCTAAAAGTCTATATGATATATTTTAGGCTTACACGCACCCATTTGGAAAGAGCATTTAATAAATGTCGGAATGTCTTACTTCAGTAACTTCAGTTACTATGTAACTGTAGTAGTTGCTTCAATCGATGCAGAATTGTCGTCAGGGTTGTGAAATGTTCTTCCTTGAGGATTATTTAAGAAAGAGGATTTATTCGTATCTTTCTAATTAGTATTGATTAGTCCTCATTTAGCTTTTGGGTATTTATTACAATATGTATCTAGATTTGATGAATTTTAAGTACGGTAACATGTTTATAAAAATATGCTATTAAATGTTGTATTCTTTTTTGTCTTATATTGAAGGAAAAAAAATGATTATAGTTAAAAAAGTCTTTAATTTCTCCAGTTAACGACTACCGTATTTATATGCCACACAAAGATTGGCTGATTTAATATTGTGACTCGAACTATATCTCTTCAAAAATCTTAAAGACAAGGAGTTCTTTAAATATGACAGAATTTTGCAGGTGTAACATATTGCCTTCTTTATAGCCACATCCCTTACAGACACAGGACCATAAAACTCATTACTTTTTATCAATTTGACTTTTACGACCAAATAACAATGAATACAAAAAAAAAAAAACAGTAATTAAATGAAAACCCAATTTCTTTTATCCTTCGGTGTGTTGACAATTTGCTTACGTGTTGACAATTGTATTTAATGGCAAAGGATAAAGAATAATGAGTATTTACTGAATAATTTCTTCAGAATAAAATACAATAAGTAGAAAAGGAGTAAATACATGAGAAAGTAAAAAATAAATAAATAGAAATTGTATAAAAATACCCGCACACAGGCAGAGAGAACAGGAATTACAACTCATATGTAAAGCAATGATGTCGTCAGGATACAAAGGACGAAAATTGTGCCGAATTACAGCGCTTTTCTTGCAGCACACCACGTCTTTTTCGACAGAATTACTGCGTTGACAATTCACAACGTTTTCATTAGAAAATTGAAAAATTTCCAAACGATAAAATTTTAAAATAGCAAAGGATGCTGCACTGGTGCAAGGATGAGGCAACTGAAGACTCCGTTGAACTGCTGAACTACCAATACTTGAACTGCCAAAACCTAAAGTGAAGTGTGAATTCGGTGGCGGTACGCTCGTACATAGTAAAATACAAGAAAATGCAATTAAAATATTTGTTAAATATAAAAAGAATAAACCCAGGACGAATGCATATTCCGCTACAATTACAGACACCAACACAAATTCAAACGAATATCTGCTGTGCAAATACAATAAAATGCATATAAAAATTTACAAAATAAAATACTGAGCAACTGAAATTCGTTATGTGAAAATCGTAATTGAAAACGTTCCTCAGACATTGCTGCCTTTGAGTGGTTTTCGAAATGCGCAAACATATTGAAATGAAAATTAAAAAACGAATCCTCTTCCATATATTATTATTATAATAAATACATGAAGAAAAAGAATTGAATAAAAACTCATTTTAACCGCACGCAAAGACATTCGTTGAAAGGAATGCTTAAGGGGCCCCATTAATGACATTTTATATTTAAATAAAAATAATTTGTGTTGTGAAAATATCTCTCTACATTAACGCAATTCCTATACGTTGTTGAATAATAAATAACTTGTTTCTCTGTCCTTTTATTTACTCCAATATTGCTTTATATGAATTTTAATTATTATTCATTAAACACTCTTTAATTTTTAATAATTTCACACGCCCTTTTGACCATGATCATGCCCAGTTCATATCATTAGTTAACGCTTCCCAATTACTTTAATGTCATTTTCAATTAAAACTTCTTCGCATAATTAATTCTACTTCGTCGTTAATTGATCGCGAAGACATTGAGCATCATCGCAGCAACTCCAATCTTCAACAATGCACGCATGCCAGTTTGTGATCTTCGACGAATTAAATAATAAAAAACCACAGATCTTAATAAACAAAAATAGACATGATTCATTAAGTATTGTTTATAGTGATGTGAGGGATTCATTTGTTTCAGAACACATTTAACGTGATCTGAACACTTTAAAGTCTACTGGTTTTCAAGTATTTAGCTCTGATCATGTAGTGATCGTATCAATTTAATTGCTTCCTTTTTACTGTTACGAGCGTTTACTGCTTCTAATGAAGCATCATAATTCATTTTAAAATGATTATATTGTTTTTTGTAATTATGCAAATGAAATTTTTTTAATAAACTTGTAGTTAGTTTTTGAATTTTGAAAAAGTCGATACATAAAGGAATAAGGAACGACACCAGTGAGAGTTCATATAGGAGTAAATATCTCTCTTTATTATCATATATATAACATAAGAGTTTACGATTCACTGGCTCGAACACTCACAAAACTGAAGATACATTTTATATATATACAGTCCAACTTTCATAACTCAAGTCGAATTTTGCAAAGAAAAGGTTTGACTTATGGAGACTTCGAGTTAGAGAATTTTTTTATTTTTTTTTTATTTTTGAAAGAAACTAGAATTACATTTCAAAATATGTATTTATTTATTTGCAATCAAATAAAGTACAGAAGTTATAGTAAAGTGAAACAATCAAAAATTAGGGTTTGTGTTTTATTTTTTTTTCTTATTTTCAGTAAAAAGAGATTCCACATTATTCATATGCTTATAGTGATCATCAGTTGTAGTATTATTTATTTGCAAATATAAATTCAGAATTTTGAATGAGTCTTCTACTTCATTCATGAAACGCTGATCAACAATTACATCCACCGAACCCTCATCATCACTTTCCGTTGCACTTAGAATTGGATCCAGCAATTTAGAGCTATTGTGCTCAATAATATAATCATCTGTCGGTAAGCTTGATCTACAAATTTCATTGTCAAGCTCAATATAATATATTGGTTAAGCATTGGAAGTTATTTTATTTTCTTGAAACCACGCTGCCAGCGACTGGCATTTGCACAAAGAAGCAACATAAGAAAGAAAATATTTAACATTTGGTTTGGAAAAAGGGATTTTCCCTAACAGCAATTTATACTTAAAACAAAAATTCGACTAAAAGAATGCACTTTTCCATATTCCTATCGGCACGGAACAAAATTTTTGTTCGAGCTATAGAGAAATTCGAGTTATAGAAGTTCGATTTATGGAAGTAGAATTGTAATTTGCTCCCTAAAACCTTGGTGCACTGTTTTTGGTTCGAGTTACTGTATATAAAAATTTTTAACACAAATTATTGTGTAATTTTTTTGTCCGTTTTATGTACTAATTTAACGACCTAGGCCGGAGAAAATCAGAAAACCTATTAATAAATTGCTCGTATTAATAATTAATTATTATTATTATTAATATATCTATATATTTTATTATATGGATACGAAAATAAAATAAATATTATATATTATAATAAAATGATCGTATTAAAAAAGGGTTGTCCCTTAATGTATTTAAATAAATAAATAAAAAATAAATAACAATTAATTAATTTATTATACTTATACCTATATATCTTTTTATGTAGATATATAAAAAAAATTATTTGATTTTAACATCACTTATGATATACAATGATTTTCTGATCAAGTAAGCGGAGTGGAAAAATATGGGGATTTAAATTTTATAAAGAAGGCTCGTTTTTTCTACAGATATAGACCACGAAATATAAGAATAGTGATAAAGTATGCAATCACAGTGTAATTGCAAGGCGGTTCTTATTAAAACTACAGTTCTATCAACTGGTTAGGGGGTTCCATGGGTGGCTTTTGGATTCAAGTTTTTTGGCTGCACTTTTAAATTTGCAAGATAGATTTTTAAAAACTTGTTACTCTTCAGGTAATTAGTTTTTAATTCACATCATCATTTAATTTTTGAACTTTATTAATATATTTTACACAAAACTGATGTTCCTAAAATTTGGAAGTGGCAAATCAATCAAATCAATTAATAATCAGTATTCATTATTAAAATTAAAATATTTAAACACTAGTATTTTACCCAAATGACAAATATTATTTTTGAATGGGTATAAATCTGAACAGCAAAACTGTTTTAAAACTGACTAAACAGTTATAGATTAAAGACAGGCTACATACATTAATTTCTGATTCCAGTATGATTCTGAGTCCAGCATAAAAATGCTTGTTGTCATAAAAATTGAAATTGATCTTTTGTTCTGTGAATTGTGCTATCTGCATTAAAGGCTTTTAAACTCACGATTTGCTTAAGTGACTATTGCTACTTTTTGTGAGTAAGAATTTTGTCATCAATAAACCATAATTCTTCTGAGTAATTCTATTGAACGACTGAATGCTTGTTTCGCGATCAGTCTATGATCTTGTGCGGAACAACGACAAACAATGACATAAAGGAGAAAAGCTCATGTTACACAAGCTGCCACCTCGTAATGTAGTTATAGAGCATATATAGACCCAGCACATACACAATAGGGGTCAACACAATACCGAGCAATTTTTCTAGAATGTCAAACTTTACTTAACTTCACTGTTAAGCTCAAGCATTTATGCATTTATGCATTCTATGCCATGGCGATCGCCCACCAACTGCGGTTGTAAAAAGTTTATGTGGCGAGCTGCAGAAAAAAGTGCTTAAAAAGTGGCTTATTATTGCAATTTAGCCACTGGTTTTGATTTTGGAGAAACGTTAAATAGCGGCCTCAGCTTGCAGTACCTGGCACACGGCAAACTGCGGTAGACATATACCATTTTTATGCATTGACTATAGGCTGTCATGATCATTATCGCTATATTTTTGCTTTTATGCTCATCTTTTTGAGCAAAGCATCTTTTTTCCTCTGGTCTATTTAAAAGTGAAAATTCTAAGTAACTTGCAAGGATTTTTCATGCTGCTGCGTATACGCAGTAACTCAAGAAAAACGCTGCGGTTGGTCCGCTTTGGTGTTAGGCTACTAAATTAATAGTTGTAATGAGTGAATTATGCGATCAGTAACAGACAGACACATTCGTAGGTGCATAGGCGTCCTGTAGTGCAACTAAGCCTGTTGCTAGTATAAGAGCTTAAAATATCGAAGATATTGACTTGACATATATTAAAGTTATGCTGACTTTAGTCGCACTTCAAATATGCAGGTACGTTGATATTGATTCAATGGAAAACAAACAAGTTTTGGTTGGTTTCAGCTTAATACTTGTTAAAATTTTAACAGCAACATATATCAACTAAGCCACGATCACCGATCGCATTAATAGCAATTTTTCTGCAGTTTTTAACCAGAACAGTCAATAAATGTCATGTTTTTATTTTAATTTTATTCCGAGCGACCGTACTACACCCGCTGTTGATCTGTTGATCTGCTGACTGTGGCAACTGTGGCTTTGTTGCTTGTGATCTACAAAAGTAAGCGTATTGCATCTTTAATTTGCAGTAAATCTACCGCAAGTGATCTGCGGCAAAAAGCGACCAAACTGTAGAAACAACACAAGAGGCGAATAAAGACCAAATAAATTTGCTTTGAACATTTCTGCAAGATCAATTGCAGGTGATTTGTTAAGCTGTCGAAATTGTCGTCTTATCGTAACTCATTACGAGATTTATTTTGTTCAGCAAATGCAGAAGGTGTGATTTGTCTTTGTTGCATTTGCATTTGCATGTTCCACTCACGTTGTTGTTTTATGCTGAGCAACTCAACCAATTTGAACCAATCATTATGCCAAAAAAAAAGGAGAACCAGACAACGAAATTGGATGAAATGGCAAGAAAACGGATTTCCAACTTGCCCGTGGAAATGAATCAGTGTCACTTGTACTTGTGCCAACAGCTGAGTATATGTTTATGTGCTTGTGGTACAACAACAAGAAAGCTATAGTTCGATAAATTCTGAAATTCACTTTGCATACTACGACTGATGGTGCTGACCACCAAACCGTTTTGCCTGTTGAGTTTGTTCGGGTTTCTTGTACTCGGTCTTGTTGCATGTAGAAGCGATAATGTGATTTATGCGGTCCATTAATCTAGTAATTCATTTTTACTCACAGTTAACATACGAGTGTGGGATTTGTGCTTGTTTGCATTTTGCTGACTTGCATCGATTGCCATTCGACTGCTGTTCATCTTCATCTTCATCGTCTAAGGTTTCCGATTAAGCGGCGGGATATTTTAAGCTAAGTACGGCGGGCCTTAGCTTTAAGCGGCTTTCCTTGCTGTCGTGGAGCGATCGTTGTCGCTGTGTTATTAATAAAACATTCATTAAACACTTGATACAACACGTAGAATAGTTGTAGGTGCTATTTGCGACGTTGGTGGTCCAATCGTTAAATAAAATGTGTATGAAATCCGCGAAAGAGTAGTGAACATATGTGAGATTTATTAGATAAATTTTCAGATAAAAACCATTTAAGATTGTCAAGACTAACAAGAAATAAAAATTTTGTCAATCTATATTAATATGCTATAATTTTTAATATATGGGTATTTTAGATTGGAATCTTGGTTGTTTTTATAAGCATTGTAAAAAGTATAATAGTGCGCTGACAAATGATGTACTTTATAGAAAGTTAATTTATTTATTTAGATGAGTTAATAAAAATGCAAATAGTGATATCTATTTATTAACATTAAAATATAATCTATATTTTGAGTGTAGTTATTTGTTTTAATTTCTTCACTTTTTGGTAGCATTAACTGACACTTTGACTTTTGATTCTACAAATTTATTTGTTGAGTATTTAGTGAATGTTAACATAAGAATTTAATTTTGCAAGCCTTTAGCACAGTGGCGTAACTACAGGGAAGGAACTGGAAGCAACGCTTTCAGGCCCCCGAATTTAGGGGGCCCCACTATAAATTTTTGTATTCATTGTATTTATTTGTAATAAATTCTCAAAAGTGGGACGAACGTTTTTTGCTGGAATAACTTCATATTCCATTTTATAAAAGATACGTAAATTTTAAATTTAAAGTACATAATATTTATGTACTTCAAGTAAAATATTAAACTTATTTATGAAATAAAAAAGTTTTCTAAGAAAAATATGTGTCTTAATCGGGAGTTTATATGGAAGCTATATCTAGATTTAAACCCATTCGAAAATAGTTTTGTACGTTGTCTTTTGCAAATATCAGTACTGTATACACCAAATTTCATTTGAATACCTTTATTAAAAACGGAGAAACCTCATATCCGATTGTTAAGTTTATATCACAGCTACAAGAAATAGACGTCCAATTTCAATCAAAGCAAATGGTGAACAGAGTGCGCTCCCGAAAAGTATGTGTGTAAAGTTTCATTCGAAGAGTTCAAAAGCTGAGAGAGTAGTTTGAAATGAAAAAGTATATATATACTGAACTGATATATACTTAATGGTATTTCTGACGTTTCCTTTAATGCGTTACGAAAATCTTGATAAACCTTATATACCCTTTTTACATTTTTTCGTGTAAAAAGTATAAGAAGATGTTGGTAGGGGTATTTCCGACGTTTCCTTTAATGTGTTACGAAAATCTTGACAAACCTTATATACCCTTTTTACATTTTTTTGTGTAAAAAGTATAAGAAGATGTTGGTAGGGGCCCCTTAGTTAGAATTTGCTTACAGGCCTAAAAAATGTAGTTACGCCACTGATTTGGCATGTATGAACAATGAATTATTTTTAATATTTTATTTAATTATTTATAGGAAATAATGTTTATTTGTTGACATTTTAGTGATTAAATGAATTTGTATAATAATTTTTATGATGGTGTAATTTACGTATTGAAAATTTATTTCGTGATTCATATTTATTTATTTATAGAGATATATTTATATAGATATTTATATATTTATATATATATTTAAAACCGATCCAACGATATTTGTCTGTCTACCTATCTGCTCATATAAATGAATGAATATCGTCAATATATGCTAGTAAAGATTATTAAACAATATTTGGATAGTATTAACAATTTGATTAAGTTAATGTAATACCATTTAATAAACAAATTAAGGCCACATCTTGAATTTAATATGAAAAGTCTGATATTTTAAAACTGCTTATACGAGATATTTAAATTCAAATTTCAATAATTTATACAAAAAACAATAGATCCCTGATATTTTATTTAATATTAACTACAATATATTTTATCGATGTATCGTTTTATTATTCAATATTCGGATTCGGATCAATATTCGAAGTAGAAGAGATCCCAGTAGAGCTAACTTGAACATCAAGATTGATCCCATCAAAAAATACATAAAACATAGAGCCTTAAATTTATTTGAGAAAACTGACAGACTTACCAACACCGCGTTATCAAATCTCAAAATGGTTACAGGCTCCTCGGGGAGGTATGCAGATCTAAGGTCAATTATTGTTTAGTCTGATGAAGTGATAAAAATAATCTAGTCAAAGTGTAATGAGGGGTTTTGAAAATGCCTCGAGTTAAAAAAGAGTATAAGTGCTTAAGTGCATTAGCTCAAAACAGCATTAACATAAAACATTATTATTATTTTATTTCTATATTGATTTATCAATTTATAGCCTTTATGTTACATATAAGAATTGTTTTTGACTCAGAATTGACATCAAGGTAACTGCATCTGTATGATAAAATTCCGTTTCTTTAGCCATTCACTGCCTCGTATCTACTACACATTTACTACGGAAAGTTAACCAGAAATCAATAAGTTGAGAATAATACAATGGGTAATAAGCCCACGTGGATCCTTAAAATTGTCAGTATAACCTAACCTAAACTCAATAGTTGAGAAAAAAATGGAATAGATTTTATCAATATTAGGATTCTACTCTGAATATAGTTTTCTGTTCAATATAGAAATGAACTTCTTGGAATTTATCGCCTTTCATATTTTTAACTAATGCCTATTATTACTTTAAGAAAGTTTTGAAATTATATATGGTATATAGAGACTCCTGCCAATATATAGGTTATGGATTAAAAATAATTAATAACAGCAAGTTTACCTAGATATCTGCAATTCGAAAAATTTGGAGATAAGTTTTTTTAGAAGTGGTCTAATAGATCTTTCTTTGAAGTCATGAGATAGTACTATTATTGCTTTAGAACTTGTAGTAAAGACATAGGAGTCAAAAAAATTTCAAAATTGCTTAAGATCTTTAGATTTTGAGATACACATGTGTGACTATGAGTTGTGTTCTTACTGCGTTTTTTGATTAATAGGTTTTAAGAAACATGCAAATGATATTTCTCAGAAAAAAAGTCGTGGAACTGCTATATATCAACATTAGCACAGTTTAGTAAAAGAATTTATGCAATGGAAACAAATGATTTCTGATAGGTAATCGGATCTAATAGGTATCTGATATGATAAACATAAACCTCCAAGTAACAGGAGTCATTAAAATATACTTTATTTTTTCTTGTGATAGTAAGGTTTTAAGAATTTTTTTTTTGCCATGGTATTTTTTTCAGAATACGCTTTTGTATGACATCCAAACTATATAAGTCATTTATTGCAGTTAAATATAAATGGGTATGAATCGCAAAATCTCACAGAATATGTAATAGTCCAAACTTCATTTAATTGGACATCAAAATAAGATTATTCTATTTCCAACTAATTTCATCATCATACAGTAGCATTTCAAAATCACTGAAAAGTTTGTTAACAAATTATATTCTGATAAGATCAATGTTTTGATTGATTATTTAATATCTTCAGCAGTTTTATGTAAAGAAGAACTGTCGACATATGAATAAAAATCAATTATCAATTTTATCAAAATAATATCTTTATTAAGATTTTCTGATACAATGGAGTTAAAAGAAAAAATTGTTTCGAAAGAAAAACGGAATGAACCCATCGCTACATATTCAATCACTATGAATTAAGTGCTTGGGATTGAGAAGAAGAAATCACATCGTACCATAATCTATCACCTGTCAGCACCTGTCATTCAAGCATCACATTTGCGATTGGCAGCACAATTTGTGTGTTGCATATATGTTCATGTAGCGACAGCACTGCAACATGTTGCACGAAACGAACAATATCGAAAGAAAATTGAGTAGAGCCAAGAAGAATGAGGAATGGTAGGGCAGCTAATCAGAAACATATCGAGAATGCTGTAATTTGACAAGGAACGCACAATTTTCCAACGCACTGAATGTTTTACCATAAGTGTCAGTTTGACATCATTAATCATGTGATTAGTTAAGTGGGTGTTTTTTTCTCAGTGTACGTGTGTAGTTCGAAGTTCCACACTGTTTAGTTTGACATTTCAATGCATGATTGCAGTCTCAATTTGACAAGATAAGGCAAACTGTGTACATAGTCGGCTGATTAGCTCGTTTATGTTGAATATGTTATGTATATTTTGAGGAATGAAGACGTTCCAAAAATGGAGACATGCATTGGTAGAGAGTGTTTATAGCTGTATATATTCTTTCAATTTGTAAGTAGTGCGAAAGTGGGAATGTTTAGAACAATTTGTATATCATAATAATGAGGATCACTACTATTATTTCTTGAATAATATTGATATGTATATAAAAACTGAGTAGAAAGAATTAAATGGATTTTTTGTTTTCACCAATGAAAAGCTATTATGTTATCTGATATTAAAATTTAACCGCAGAATGGATCTGCTGACAAAACGATAATAGAAGAAAATAGAAGTTTGACTTATGCTACATTAGTAATACCAGAGCTGAGCAGTAATCATGAAACTAATAATCTGTTTCGCTATCTAAAAGCATAGTAATTTGTGCGACCTATCTGATTCATTATTGAATTATTAAAGATATGTAGTTTTCTGGAGTTAAATTTAGTTATTTATTAACAGAATTTTGAAATTTAAAGCATGATATCCTTAACTATCCTTATATCGTTATAAGGATGTAACTATCCTTATATCGTTACAAGGATGTAACTATCCTTATTTCGTTATAAGGATATAACTATCGTTATAGTTACGGATAATAAATGCCAAATGTTTTAGGATATAAAAATGATTTAAATGTTTTTATTTCTACATAGAGAGCATATTCATAATATCTAAACTTAATTTCAAATATCGTACATCTTTATATGACGAGTTCCTACTTTTATTTGGAAATAGATTTCGGATGAAGGATATATTATTCAAGATAACGATGTGTACATTTATCAAACTAAATATGAAACGTGACATGTGTCCTACAAATAGTGGAATCAGACTACAACAAAATAACTGATTTCATCGCTGATTAGTTGAATAATTGTACTGTTAGGGTTCTATTTTATATATATGCATACCAACTAACTGTGAGTCAGCAGCTTCTTCTCGGCTTCTTTGTTAAAACCCAGTACTTATAGTTCATTCAAAAAATGTTGACATTAGGCATTGCCAGTTTTAATAACAGATTTTATAGTCCAACACAGAGAGCACTTTAAAAAAATCCATGACTATTTTTTTTTTGTGGTGTTACAAAGGACTCACTCTTTAAAACATGAAAGATTCCCATCCGTTGTTCGACGGGTTACAACCGATATATTTGATCAAATTTATGTAAAACTTCTTCATCAAAAAGAAGCTATGATCTATGAACCAGTATTATAAGTAGTCGTAATAATCTAGAACATTTATTGATTAGGAGTGTAAAATTGTATTGCACACTTATTTATAAATGGCATTATTGTAGTAAGATTTCAATTTTAAATATTTATAGCTTTTCGTAAAAAAAATTACTTGGAATCATATCTTATTCTGTTTGCTTTGTTATTATTTATTTAAGCCAGTCGATTGATCCGATCCACCTTGCTGCATTGGGACGTGATTGCGATCATGTGAACACGTTTCGGCCACAGGCAGCAAGAATCGATTTGTCACAAAAATTCTCTGATGCAGTTTGATTCGATTCAAAGCGATTTCGAATTATTCATAGTGAAATCAATAAAATATTATTTGTACATCGCCTCGAATTTGCAGTCACAGTCACAGTCGCACCGAAATAATGATCGGGCGATCGTCATGTCGCGTACGTGAATTGGGTGAGTTGTGCTGAGATCGAGAAACAAGCTGTGTTACTATGTGGCAAGGCAAACAAAGACAACGAGTTTAAATGGAACGAATTTGACATTTTCATAGTGTTTCCTAGAATAATCAAAGAATTTGAAGAAAATCACGAAAAAGTGTCGGCGGACACGCGCCTTTTTGGTTTAAGACGAAATTCAATCGAATCGAAATGCAAATTATACAATAAAAACATCAACGCAAATAAAACTGACTTAAAAGAGCCAAGTAAAGTGCAAATCGTAGCAGAGGTGGGCAACATTCAAGCCTAAATATTGTGAGTGAATTTGGTTACTGCCTGCAGTTGAAGCCTGAGTTATGGGTTCCCCAGCTCGGCTGTTGACCATCGGCATGCGCAAACAAATAAACTGTGTAACATATTAAAAAATACTGGTAACAGACAAACCGCAGCTAATTGTTTATAGTAAAAATTGCTATAAAATAAACATTTTCTTTGGGCTTTCGGGTTTTTTAGTGCAAACAAATAAATTAGTCGTGGTCACAATTTGCGTGCTTTTATGATTTTCTGGCTTAACCGCAGAAAGGCTTTAAAAATCGGTTTTTATGTCGTTGCCGTTGGTTGAATCGCGAATTGCTGATTTGTCGATGATCATGTTGATGGCATTCAATCACGTGACTTTGTAGAAGATGCTAATTCGACACATATTTTGGCTTTCATATAACTGTCCGCATTGTTTGCAGAAAAATTTTTAAAATTTTTCCATGAAAAGTAATAATTTCTAAAGTGGGAATTTATGGCAAATAGAAAAATTCGCTATTCCTCCTTTAAAGGCAATAAGGTAATGAAATGATTATGTCAACCATACAAAAATAACATATTTAGTCAAAATTATTCTGCACTGATTCCAAAAACTTCTCTTATAATATTGTAATATTATTAATTATTATTATCATATTCTCTTATATGATATTCTCCAAAAGAGTCATTTTCCACAACAATTAAGAAACTGCATTAAGAACTGCAGCAAAAGACTATAAAACACTAGAAATAATTAGTCGCTGAATCAGTCCTAAAATATCAATCAAAGCAAATGAACTGTCCGATAAATTACACTTATATCAAAAAATGAAACATTTCACATCCTCTACGCACACAGTCAGTGCTCAATGTAACATAAAAGTAAGCAACAACTTATATACTTGCTACGAAGAAAAACAATGGAAAAGGGACTTCTCAGTGATGGCAGAAGTTTTATATTTAGAATAAATAATTATATATAAAATTAATGGGATCTCTATATCAACAATTGAAATGCTAAAATATTTAAAAGGAAAACAATCTTCCAAAATCTTGAAGTGAAACAGTAAGTATTAAATCATTTTGTAGAGATATGTTAAACAGCTTTTAATATAAATAATAGATTATTATTATAATAGATTATTATAATATTAATATTATTTAGAGCAAGACGAAGGTATTTTTTTGTCACTATCCTCTTCTTATTTGTTACAGAAGAAGCATTGTAGTAGGCGGAACTCTATTGTATAAGTTTAGTCTCCTATGAAGAACAAAGTGAGAGAGTTTAACTATGCTTTTCTTAATGTAAAATTGAATATATTATCAAGTTACAATTAACGCAATAAAAATATAACATCTATATTTTAGAAATTAATAAATTTTTTTCTGTTAATATGTTTTCATATAGCCATAAATATCAAATTTAAAATATGACTTTGGAAGAACTGACGGTTGTAAAGTACAAACTATCATTGAACCATCTTCATAAAGGATATAATTGATCTGCACATTATATTTAATTTGTCAGAAAACTAATTAACTCCTTAAAGCATGTTTAAAGAATATTTCAAATACTATATTGAAATATTAGAAATCAGATTCACCTACAAGTCTAAAAAGAACTTAATTAAAATTTTTTCAATCATTTTCTGTTTAAAATATGGAATGCTTATAATAGATATGTTGAAGTGCATTAGGACATAACAAAATCAAACTAAATATTTTATTTACTCGACCCATAAAGCAACCTGGCAGCAAAATTTTATTTAAATTTAACAGCTTTTGGTTTAATAAGAAGGGAGCCAGAACTCCATATCTCATTAAAACACATTTTTAATAATATGCAGCTTTCATTGATACAGAGACAAAATTGTCTTAAAACGTCATTTCATCGTTAATATTAAAATTTCGGTCTACTAACTTGACCTCACATCGTACCAAGATGGAAGTTATGTCTGCATGCATTGGTACCGGTGGAATTACTAAGGAGATTCCAATGGGGAGTTAATTGATTCCTTGTATCAATATATGTGTTTTTGAACTCCGTAATATTAGACTGCCAAGGCATAGAATGTTACGTTAAATAACACAGAGATCAAGATCTAGGTCTACCAACTTGAACCTGCACAAAAGAAAAATTGGTGGTATTATAAATAAAACACTAGTGAAACACGTAATTCAGTTAGTTATTTACAATTTGAGAGAAAGACCTGTGCACAGAAGATAACTATCATTTTCCATCAAGATAATGTACTTGATCCCTTAGCTCAAAATACGTCGTCATAATCAGTGACGTAAATAAGAATTGCCAAATGTTTCATAAAAATAAATTTTTTTTTACTCCATTTTATTAAATACAATCTATTCTAAGCATGAATAATAAGTACCCAATGATGATCACCGCTTTAGGAAGTATAATAATTTGTCCATAGTGTTATGTTACAATTAAGTAGGAGTAAATAGCTAGACTGTATTAGAATACGATTATTGTGATGTTTTTTGGAATCTACTCGGCAAATCAAAAGTTGCGAGGCGTATTACTCTACGCTACGAGTATCCCTCGTTAGTCCTGCGGTAGGGGGGTTACGGTGTACTACCAGTCGTGAGTGGTAGTTGCTGCAAAAATAATGCATTTTGAGTCAATATAGCACTATTTCCCTAGTAGAAAACTATTTATGTAAAAGGTATAGATAATAGCTACCGTAGAAGATACCGTAGAAGTCCTAGTGGTAAATCTCTACAGCAAGAAGATTCATTTATTTACAGATCTTTGTAACGGGTTTAATGAAATTGACTCCCGTCCCATGATCAGTCTTGTTGAAAATGGATTTTTTGATGTTCGTAGACATATTAGTTCAAGAAAAAAATAAAATTGAAATTCTTATTTGCAAAGTCTTGGTAAAGAAAAAATTCCTTACTATGACTATCGTTTCTCTTTTTTAAGTTTAAAAAATAATAACGTTTAATAAAATTCCATTAAATTCATACAGATTAAAAACAAAATATATTTATAAAAATATATATTTTGATTAATTTAAAAACAATTTCACGTAACTCTCATTATAAAGCATCTCCAAAACTTCCTAAACGTATCGCCAAAGAGAAGTCTTGAAGAGTCTCTGGTATCACTTTCAAGTACTGCATTAAATTATCTTTTGAGGTAATTTAAAGAAATTATAAACAAACTGTATTGCTATTATTTCGGACTGAACTGCAAGAACGCGTTAAATTGTTACTTTTTTTTTATGAATTTTCAGTTTTTTTCCACTTTTACGGTATAATTACAGCAAATGAGTTGTGGCTACTGTGCGGCACCGCCAAAGACCACAACCCATTGAACCCTTGACTAAGTTAAATAAAACGAAATCCGCGCAATATTTACTTTTTATCTTTAAAAAAAAATAAAAAAAAATATTATTTGTTAAAAAACTACAAAAAAAAAAAAACGTAAGATATTGCGAAATATGAAGAATGTGAAATGAAATGCAAGAAATGATGAATCTGAAATTACACGAACGTGGCACAATTATTTGCGTTTAAAGTTTATTTGTTTTGAGATTTCGTTTATTTTTTATTAAATTTTCAAATTTATTTCTTTTGTTGGCCCCAGTCAGCCAATGACTATGAATGCAATTGTCTTTGAAGAAGAAGGAAAAAATCACAAATCGCCATTACAAACTGAATATCTTCATTATCGTTTCCATTAATTCAATTTTCAATTTCTTTGACCACCAACATGAAAACCAACCATCAAAGATACATCAGCTCCATCAATGCCGCCGTGGCTTTTCAGTCATTGGAGATGTAATTTTCTTGATTCTGTTAAACATTTTCATTTATGCGCTTTTATGCAATTTGTTTGCAGATTTTCAATTTTGAAAATTATTATTCAAATTGTTCGAATTAAAAGCAGTAGTTATTTTTATTTGATATTGCGGTACGTGAAGGGAACGGCATTTAAGTACTGGAGATAATAGAAGCATATATTTAGATACATACGCTGAGAAATTCTCAACAGGTCTTGCGTTTTTTATAGCTTTTATATGTTTATTTTCTTCTTCTTCTTTCTTAGCATAACAGTTCTGGGTGAATCAGTGCTTTCTCAACCAATTTTTGACATCTTCTTCAGCACCATCCAGTCACCTCTGTCTAGGTCTGCCTCGTCTTTGAGATCCAATTAGGTTTCTTACAAGTGCTTATTTTGTTGATCGTTTTCAGTTCATACTCTGAACGTGTCGTTGTGATATCTTAGTCGTTGTAATTTCATGTATCGTGTTACGTTCTGTTGACACTTGAGTTCTCTGATTCATTGTTGTAGTAAATAAATTCGATATGAGCCATTATCTAGATGAACCGGGTCAAAAATCTTTCTCAGTACTCTCCATTCGTGGGATAGTTGACTTGTTTCATTCGCTTTAAGTGTACATACTTCGCAGCCATACGTCAGGACTAGTGTCTGATTAGGCATTTATATATACGGCGTTTTTGTTGTCTGGATAAGATTTTAGATTTAAAAATCTGGACATATATATATATATATATGTTTTATATGCATACGAACTCTCTTTTTTATAATTGTCTAGCCAATAAGCGAAGCAAAACTTTAATAGTGTAAGCAGTGAAACATTTGTTTATAGACAACTTTTATTAAACTATAGTTTCACTTCAAAAGTCCAATGGACGTGCAAAGCGGACGTGCAGTATAGTTTGTGGTACCGTCCCGTTATAGTCACATGTTATAAAGTATCATAATTTTGATACTTATGTGGCTATAGTAATCAGAATTGACGGTTTATGTAAATGTGAAATATTAAAGTAATTACTAAAAAATAATCTGAAGTGATATAATTTTTGGCATAACTATTGTTTCTTTTCAATGGATTGATTGAGAGTTTTCTGTATCGCCTGTCACTGGAACAGTGGTATTATGATTACAAAATGCATAACTCTTTATAAGGAACTATGTTGACTAACTGAATTTTATTGTTTCAAAACTGCAAGTCAAACTCAGTAACAATAGTCCAAGACTATACTGATTTGTAATGTTTAAATTATTAATTATAAACAGGTGCTTAGTCAATTATGATTAGTGGCCTTATTGGGAAGTGTTAAAGATTTCAATCAATAATATTTCACTACAAAACTTAAGCCTTAGTGGCCCTAATGTTAATGTTCCTGTTAAGATTTTATGATATCACTTCTCACAATCATCAATATTCTAATAGAATGTGACATGGTTATAGATTTAATGCAATTACCCTGATAAACCTAAACATCTATGAAAGTCTATCACATAATTAAAATAATATCACCCATTTTACCCATTTCTATATCTTCAATACTATAAGATATGATTTTGTTAATAGGAAAGTCTAAAATCTTATTGTATTTATCAATATTTGTAGTAGTTTTATGTTTCCATGTGGACTATATTCAAATATTAGATTGAAAAGAAAACATCAATTTTACTGTTAGTAGGTTAAAGAGAATAAAATATATGTACTGTCAGTTACGCTCATTTCAAATATTAGTTTTATAAAAAGATTCAATACAATATATGATTTCTGAGAACTTGTTGAGTCTTTTATAAATATCTTCGAATATATTGAACAGACATAAACAGCTTTTTGATATCTCTAAAATGCACTTTTTTGAAGTATATCTATCCGTCCTTCGTAAAAAGTAAAAGATATGGTATATTACCACTGTTTTTATTAATATAATCATACCACACTAATATAGTGAAGTTATGCATATTAACATACACATACAAGTCATATATGTTAATTAGTTTATAAATAAAAATTATTTAAGTTATATGAAAATAAATCTCTTTCTGATGGAGTAGAGGTGATTGTACAATAGGGTCCACGGTACAAATTTGAAAGGCTTCTATTCCTGACATTTGCAATTCAAAAATTTCTTCCTTTAAAAAAATCAATAGTTGTTTACGTAGATCAATTATAATGGATGTTTAGGGATATCTAAAATAGTATCTGCCCACATACATCCCAAGATTCATTAACACTTAAGAAATTGCTTTGAATTTGAAAATTCCCTCACTATAAGTTCCTAATGCATTTTATTCAATGAAATTATTTTTTGATATTGTTGACTCTTGTCGGTAAAGACAAATCTAGTCACATATGTATATAGATACTATCATTAGTTTATTGAAATCAATATAATTCATACAATCAAACTAACACTCATTTATTAGAATCAACCGAACCGATTATAGATTTTTAGCTGGAGTTGTAATTTTATAAATCAATTTATGAATTTATCCAGACATTATTTGATCATAAGTAAGAGTAGATCACATTTCGTTGGGTGGTCTACTTTAATCAAATAATAATAATCGAGGTTTTAATAAGGCTTATGGAAATACTCCACTGGAACATAATTCAGCAAAGACAATCAGGAATTTTGAATCGATCACGTTTCAATTTGATGGGCTGGCATCACAAAAGCTTCGACGTGCATGAAAACTTTAGCGAACTTATAATCCGGGAGGTTTCAACGAAAAATAAAAAAAAATTATTGTATAAACAAACATATTCTAGAATAGTGGCAGAATATAGGCGAATATATAAAATCACTTTTAGAGTGCTCGACAAATTCTTAGTCTACATTTAGTTACTAAGAGGACGTAATTCTAGCAAGAAATTAAAAAAAATATTAGCAGCGGAAAATGAGAAATGTGAATAAAAACGTAGAATAATTTTCGAGCATCACATTTGATGGCTTGTAAAAATCGGTGTTGCATTTAATTTTACAATAAATTTAAGTTTTTATTTTTTTATGATTTATATTTTTTTCTCTCATGAATTCATTTCTTCATTTTTAGAAGGCTATAATAGATAAATGGCGTGTTTGTTACACTTGCTGCCAACATTTAAAAATAGTTCGTCTATATATTGCGATGCAGCGCTGAGGTGGTCCAAACTTTTTGCCGTTGTCGGCTTCTGGTATTTTATTTTATAGTTTGTTTATTTGTTGTTTTTGTTAAAAGGGTCTCCAAATGCCTGCATAGTATATTTTATTGGTTTTGCTGTGTGTATTAGTCCATCATTAACCCATTAAACTTCCGATCTGCCGACAACGATAAACACCGATAAACGCTCAACTTCTTACATATTTCAGTTCAGTTTCCCTCTGAGTGCCTTTTTTTATTTTGCTTTTTTTTTTTGTAAAATTTAATGTCAAATCGTAAAGATTTGTTAAATGCCGACAAAAATTATTTCGTAAATTTTCATTATCCATGAAATGTGTTGTGAAAAATGGAAAAAATATAATTGAAGGAAAATTAAAGACAATTAAATGGCTTGGAAAATTACTTATGTCTCTTCATTGGTAAGGTAAAATAGTTTGCTTATACTTATATGAGTATAATAATAATATATGTTTTAGAAATGATTTAGGCTTAAAAAAAATTCACGTCATAACAACCTGAAGGTTCATGAACCTTCTAGATACTACTAAAATTCCATCTCTCGAAGTGGCTTAATCACACAACATGCAAAATCAATACCAACATTTTAAAAACACAACTTCTCAATAAAACATAACGATGAAACAAATTTTATAGGATGAAAAATTGTTAACATAAGTTAAATGCTCTCTTAAATCTTATTAGCAATGACAATCGATTAATTACGTATTCAATCCTCGATCAGGTATGCTTAAGATCACCAGTGTTCCATACTCCACAATGCGTGAACATATAAGTCTTACAAATGCAGTGGAGTAAATTTTTCACAGAACTCCAAACCCAGCACAACGATTACCTGTGACTGCGTACGAATACTCGTATCTGCGTTAACTGGCACGATCATGTGCATGATCGGCCAATGATTTAAGTTACAAGCAATCAAATCGATCGTATTTGCCACGGGACTCATTAGAATTTCTGTGGTATCATTTTTCTTTGTATTCCAGAACGATTTTTAATAAATGCTTACGATCTTTTGAGATGTTCTTCTGTTTCTGTTTATTAATAAATGCTTTCAGTCGGTACGTAAGCATTGTTGTTACCTTGTTGGAAGCATGTCCAATGTTGACAAATACAAGGTAATAAGTCAAAATGTCCAGTTTCTACAGAAACAGTCCGAAATACAAAGAAATTGATTTGATTGGGGTATTTAAACGTTCTTCTCAAACAACTGTAAATATTGTTCTTGTATTATTAATCGTGAAGTGAATGCTCGTATGCCTTATGTGGGTAGATTCGTGCCCTTTTCTTATTTTCCACAATGTACCTGTCTGCTTACTTTCACTTTTGTGTGAAAGTTGAAGGTTTTGTTTTCTAATTTGCAATTATAGAGAAATTGGTAAGAGGTCCTTTACCTGTCTCAGTACACTTTAAAAGTTATTGCACTATATTATATTTTTACACTGAAAACATGTTCTAAAGTTTAAATATTTATACATAATTAAAAATACAATTTAAAACCCCCAAACTACGTTCGATAAGGTAATAATATCTTTGTGCCCATATAGTATTCTGCTATATACACTGATCTGATATAAGACCATTTAGGTGCTTTAGAAACTTTGTCAGAAGATTTGTTTACATTGCCGATAGTTAGAGATTATTTGTCGCTTTACTACTGTATTCATCGCAAGTATGTCCAGCACTTGGAATTTAAGTAACTTAACAGATTTTTTTTAGTTTTGTCGATAATCTATCTGACTAAAAGTATAGAAAAGGCAAAGCGATGGACAGTTAAATTATTAACAAAATTGTTAATTGTTTTTAGTTTTAGTTTTCATAACATCTACAATGAGTATTAAAAGAAATGCCTAATTGATCTGCAAGGATTCCTATATATGAGTAACCAGAGAAAACTTCAGTAAGTCTTGCGGTCCTCACGCGATCCTTCGCGCGGTCCTCACTATGCAATTTACACGGTTTGGTTTTGTTATATGAGAAGAGGTCTGACAACATAATTCAATTAAGGGCTGAAGAATATTATTTAATCACAATAACGAATCTGCGTACTGTAACATATGTATATGACAGTCTATTTTGCAGATCCCTATTATATTTTCAAGAATTGAAAAAATTGTTTAAATAAAGTAAATCAAATTTTTTTGGTATTCAGTGTAGAAAGTAGAGACAGCCAGTCACTGCTAGCTGATTTAGCGATTTCTATAAAATCTAAAACTATTTAATCTATTAACTGTTTGATTAGTGTTGATTTAAAAATAACAATATCGAATTAGTAAGTAGTTATTGGTATACTTGTCCAGACTAAACGTGGTAGGATATTTGTTAATTCAGTTATATATAGTTATATTGCGGATTGTGTACTATATGACATAATTTTGTCATATGGTCAATTTCTAATGTCAAATATCTTCTTAAAGCTCTTAAGAGTTCTTAAATCTAAGAACTTATTAAAATATGTTCCCAATTTTCTAAAGTAAAATTCCAACGTATAGAATTTTTTATAATATAAGTATTTAAAAATATGTATATTATTATATAACTATATCTATCGCTTTTCTTTATTCAAACTTTTTCTTGTGTTATTTATATGGGTAAAGAATAATATTTTGTATAGAAGTAATAATGATTGAGTCCATTATTAAAAATTCTCACGCATTGAATGGTGTTTTCTCTTTAGACCGCTAATGAAGTATTTGGTTTTATGAAGCCCTCACTAATAATATATCACTGGCTTTAGAACCTTTGTTTTCTTATCTTTTTTATGGTTTCTTTGATATGATCATGAGATACAAGAAACATGGTGCCTTTTCTTCACATTGTGGCACCAGAAATCGGAAAATAATGAAACTTTTACGTATCAGTTTTCTAATTATTGTAAGTCTAACTTATTCTCTTGTTTTATTTATGAGTTTATTTTGAGAACAGGTTTTTTTCTTAAGTCTTAGAGGATTTCGTGGACTTTAAGTATTTTCATCGATATGCCATTCATTATATCGGATTTATAGATTATATGGATCATATTAATATTATCTTTTTACTCATATATTTTTTTCAGTGTTTAAATATTTTCATTGACATTCAATTGATTTAATATAAAATTTTTTTTGTAATAGCAACACATAAAGAAAGATCCAATCGAGACGAAGAGAGGAAAGAACGCAGACAGACGCGGATCATAATGAATTACGAGTTCGACTCAAATTACGTATTAACAGAAATTTGTGGAAGCCCAAAAACAAAGGGAAAAGGGCATCTAAGAATTTTGTTTTTTTGATACAGCAGAAAGTCGCTTATTTAACACCGCAAACGCAGCAGGTTGCCTGCGCTGCAGCCGCCACCAACAAATTGCACCTGAACAGTGCCTGCCTTGTTGTATCTTTTGTGGTTTCCAAGATGTTATTTTCGATATTAGTGGTGCTGTTGTTGTTGGTGCTGCTGTTGTGATTGTTGGGTTTGTTTATATTGTATGTGAAATTTTTATTGTTTTCTTATTTAGGTGGTCCCTCAATACATCACAATTTGATTTATTTTAAGATGTTTGTAACACATTAAAGAAAAGTGTTGAGAGCGAATAGAGATTCATGTTTGTACAAATATTTAAAAAAGAGAATTTTACAAGATATTTTTCTATTAATTATTATATTGGGATATATATGATATTAATAATAATATTAAAATATATATGGAAGATTAATTATATATAAAATTTTACAAGGGTGCATTGGTTGCAAATGCAGATTGCGAATATGTGCAAGTGCGAAGTACATTTCTTTTATTGCACTTTGCTTGTTGGCTGCGTCACACCTCTTATCATGCAATATTTATCAAAATGCAACATTACATACAACAAATGCTTTACAAGCACACCATGCAGCCTTGCAGCGTTGCAGTGTTGGAATATTGTTACAAGCGATCAACACCTTCATTGTTTAACACCGAAATGCAATAATTGTAAAATTCAATTTTCAAATGATAGCAAAAACGGGTGAGAGTAAGTAAGATGAAGTGTGATGAAGTGAGATGAGGTGCTCGATGTATGGCTCAACACATTTGCCACTTCGTAGTCAGTTTTGTAGGCTGCAGTGTAGTCTATGGCAGCGACATATCCTGGTGCTACTTTTCGACGGCCCCGAAGTGCGTGTGAATGTGCGGCTGATGTGCCCACAGTAGGAGTCTTAATATTGACAATCAACTCGTTTAGATTTTGCATTTTCATGTCTTGTCTGCGAAATCTTTAACACATCGTGTCTCTTGTTTGGGTTGGAACAACTAAAAAATGAAAACAATTCCAAAAAGTATTTTAAAAGTGTTTTGAAGAACATTAATTTTATACAAAATGATCATTTACTTAAACGACAACTACAACAATGACGACTACACACTTGTACGACGGCTCTTATCCCAAAAAAAGTAAAAGACTGAATGAAGCGAAGAAATTCGATGTTCGATTTTACAAGGCGTAAATGTGCGTGGGGATCGATTGAGGTATGTCTGATCGTGCCTTCGATAAGTTTTAAAGCAAGCAAATTGTTTTAAAAAATTTTAAATAATGCTTAATGTGACTTGAAAAATGCGTATATAATAAAATATGAATTAATACAAATTTGATTAATTCCAATAATTTTTCATATTTCAATGAGAATAACTCAGTGTATTCGATATTGTCTTGAAGTAACTAACATCAGACGAAAAAGCGATCGATTTTATATGAGTTATAAAAAAAATTAAAAATTTTGTGTGAGGAATAGCTAGATGATGTTAGGAAAAATATTTTTGAGTACTCTGCTCAGAATGGTCTGCGTTTAGTTTCAGACAATCGTAAACGTTACCATATAAGCGCAAGAAACACTTAGGAGGGTATTTCATCGATCATAAAGATTCAAGACTAGGAAAGGTAGGTTCTAAACTGTCTTTTATTAAAGAAATCGGAGTTGGAGAAACACCTTAACCCGTGTAAGGGGCACAATACATCTTTTATGTCTCAGTACAGAATCCCTTCTTTAATAATAATAATAAACGTTACCATTTGAGACAGCAATAGTGCCTTTTATGGATTATCTCTCGCTGACAGTAGACAGACAGTAAAGCTGAAAGTTGATAGACAAAAGCGATTTTTTTTTCTAGTAAACTGATAGAAAGTTTTATATTAGCAAGAAATAAATTCGGCTATTGCAATTGAGCAGTAGAAGTTTATCGATCAGATAAAATAAATACTTTATTATGTATAAACTTATTATACATAACATTTAATTTTAACATTATTTTTGTTTATTTAAATAACAAAAAAAACATTGCTACCAGTCAAGAGAAATTCTAACGATCTGCAGCTGTGGTGTTTAGTGAATTTGAGTGAGAGCACGGATCTTAAGGACTTTAAGTTTGGGCTGTCAAATTAGTATTTTAGCCAAAGAAGGACTGTATGCGACATAAGGCAAATATCATCTGTAAAGTCTAGAATTGGTCTAAGCAACAAGTTACCTTTGACGGTATTTCCTTTATGTAAGGCAGTTACATTACAGTACAACAATAATAAACTCTTGTTTTGAAGAGGAAAAATGGAAGATTTCATTGAATATATGTGTCTCTTAAAACAAAAACATTTCTATTACTCCTTTAGTACCTCAATCGGTAGGAAATACAAAAAATTTTTATTTTTTAGGATATATGTGGTAGCGTGTTTTAGTAGCAGTTTTTCTCGTCGATTTCTCTTTTAGAAGGTAATTGTAAGAAATAGATATTTGAAAACGTCTCTTTTAAAATGGACAAGGAGAAGAATCTCTCTTCAAGAGAGACATCTAAAGTAAAAATTTTTAACTATTTATTAGTATCAAGTTTTTTGAGGACAAAATTTGAACCTTTTGAAATCATATTTATTTAAGCGAGCTATGTATTACTAGAAACCCAGATGTCTATAAAATAAACGGTTTGTGGATTTAAGTTCAGAGGTGTCAATTTGCATAACTTTCAATCAATTATCGTTTTATTTTATCTAATTGCTTTATTTTTAATTGTCTTTCTTTAACAATTTTTTCTTATTCAGTTGTCGAATGTTGTCACTTTTATCAAATATTATTGCCAAAAGCAAATTTTCGAACCACCCTAGTGTTTAGTATCGCTTTAAAATTACCATAATTTGATAAAAGGACGCTAATTAATAGTCAACCAGTATTAAATATTTTAAACACCAATATTTGATAATATCATTTAGACACTATCAGCCAAACATAGATATAACATATTTTTTAAATGTAAATACAGAGTAACTTAATATCTCTCTCTTAGGCACTATTTGTCAAACTATTTTAGAGTCAAGTACTTTGACTTATCATACTTTTTTTTGAAATTAAAACAGTTATTGTATGTTTTTATTTGACAAATCTATAAAATTTTATCTTTGTTTTGTTATAAATACATTTTTTTTAAATTTTTAGGTGGTTTTCAATATTAAGCATATTGCGCCTTTTAGGTGTAATTTTACAGTGAATTTAGTCATTTAATTAATAAATTTGTTATTATGAATCTTTACATATATTTTACTTGCAATTAACGCTACGCTGTTTACGTATGCGACTCACGCAAGCTTCACAAAGAAACAACAGGAAGAAAAAAATTGTTCGCATTTCACATTCTATACATCACAGTGACTAAAGCCACAGAAACAGTATCAGCCGCAACGCGTCATCATCATAAAAATGTCATTCGCGCATGCGCATCATTTCGAATAGTTTGGAACTGAACCGAACACTACAGAGACATGGACAAAGCAGTACTTGGTCAGGTTTACAAGGGTTTGGTTACCACTGCTGCACTCGATCACACTTCGCAAAGGCACGCTCATGCGAAACCGAAACATAAAAAGACCGCAGCGTCAAGGAATGAACGATTTGTGTATTTCAGATCGATATCGTAACGAAAATAAACGATGACCAACGTACGCATGCCTTTCGCATTGCGGCGGCATCTAGTGTTGGCGTCTGTGATTTGTCAAATTCGTTACGATAACGATCGGCAACCATATGCGATCGCCAACCGGAGCGCTCAGCGCGCAGCGATCCACTGCCGCCGGGAGCTTTGTTGTCTTAAGCTCATATAATAAAATTATTGAACATCTTGATATCACGGGATAACTTAACATTTTGCCAGCAGGAAAATATATTAAAAATAAATTTATTTATTTGGAAGTAAATAAATTATCATTCGTTGTTAATATTGAGAAAATGTTTTCTCGCTGTAAACTTAATTAAATATCGACATAAAATTGTTTTGTTTCTGTGAATTCTTTGATTTACAGAAGAACTTCGTATCTTATCACAAGTGATAACTATCCAGCACTATTTATACGGAGAATCCGCTTTCAGTTTCATTGGAAAATAATCTCTCGTGCAGATGGAAGGCACGTCATAATTTGTAATTTGGCCGCGGCTGACATGGCGCCAATATTCCAAAAGTTTCACAAACAAATGCTTAAATTTTTATTACTCCACAAATAAACAAATAATTTAATTTGAACTTTTCAACAAGATTTCATGTACATAAATGCATACATAATTAGCTTATATTTGCTCGAACACGATAAGAACAACGTCCGTCGCGATTCCATGAAGCGCAGCAGTACGCAGTTTTGGGAACATCGGTTGACATTATTGACACGAGACAAATTGTACATGTTTGTGCCTTTCTGTCTGTTAATTTGTTTCTGCCGAACTCCACTCTTAATGGATAACGAAGACGACTCATATTGAAGTAGATTATGTTCAAGTTATAATGTGGATGTGTTGGGGTAATCAAGCACTAAATGGTTTATTGCGGGATCTTAGGGTAAAGAAAAGTTTGAGAACTCATAATAAAAATTGTTCTTTAACAAATATGGAAGACAATTAAGGGTATCATAAATTAATAATTTATTTTGAATTGTAATATTAAGAGATATATCTCAATTATTAATGCTGCATAAATGGAAGATACGATAATTATCGGTGTCCTTATTTATTATCGCGTAAGAGAAGCTTTCTGTAGTTATTAAGATAGGTGTGATAATCAGGCTCAAAACAATTAGCTAAAAAATATCTTTGATACCATGTTTCAAGATCATCTCGTAACCAAGTAAGAAACTTTAACAAACGAAAATAGCAGGATGATTTCTAAGCCAGGTATACGGTGTAACAAAATGAAAAATAATGCTTGTACCTTACATTAAGTAAGTTACGATCCATCCATTGCATAAAATATATGGTATTCTATTGCGTCTACTTCGGAAAATACCGGCTAATTTCTAAGCCAGGTATACCGTGCAACAAATTGAAAAACTATGTTTGCAACTTACATTAAGTAAGTTACGATCAATCCATTGCATGAAAAATATAGTATTCTAGTGTGTTTACTTCGGTAAATACGGGTCCAGATTTATTTGAACCATTTTAGAGAATTTCGTGTTCTAGGAAAGTGCGGTACGTTAGCTTAGATAAGCATGCTAAAAGCACCTTTTTGCTTTTGTAAAAAAGGCTTGTGTTCAAGTAGTGCAACACACTGGCCTTTCACTTTAATTCATTTATAAAGTATGTTAATGTATAGTTTTTATGCAATCTTAGAAAAACAATAGACGAAGATATACATTTAATTTATAATGTATTAGGATTAATACGACTATGCGAATATCTTGAAAAAATAGTTATTGTTGGAGTTTTTGTATGGTATATGGTTGTTCTTGTAGATTTACGGGAAGTACGAATACTACTGAAAAGAGCAAAACAACAATGCCAACAACAAACTCAAAATCATATCTACATATTCAGAATCCACATTAATAAAACAAAATTGATATTTGCTACCATTACTTTTATTATATTTCGTTCTTAAATCTAAATTTCAACAATAGTTGTTTTTGTAGTTTTTTAGTGCTTGTCGATTAATATTGCTTTGCATATGCATAGTTCTACTTGCCTAATATATCGATCGCTGTTGTGTGGTTGTTAAGTGTTATCGGTGATTTTGAAATATTTCATAAAAATGTACCAAAGTTGTATTTAATTAAACTAATAATACATTTCTTTATATTAGTCAAGCTAAACAGTGCCATAAACAGCACTTTTTTTATTTTTAAAGATTTATTTTTGAATTAATCCTATATAACATGAATTGTTATGTTGGTTTATATTGATTGATTAATTTTTAATAAATGTATATAATGTTGAGAAAATTTATAAAATATAAAGCCAAATAAAAATTTCACAGTTTTTTTTTGCATTGAATTTATTCATTTATGCATTTTCTATGGAATTATTTTTTCACTTTAACTATCATGAGTGTTAGGTATGGTTGAATCCTCAGTCAAATTTCTTGTAATTGATTTTTTATTTTTTATTTACGAAAATTTTTGACATATAACTGTGAGATCTTACTAGTCAGCTGATATTATTTTTAGATGTAGGACGATTGGACAATACGATTCTACGAATAACTTATGGACGAACGACGACGATTGACGATTAAGAACGCGAATTATCATTCTCTGTCCCCAACTATGGAACTGTGAGTTTGAAATTGCTATTTATTAAAGACAATCTGATTTAAATTCTCTGCAATAGTTCTATGATAAGGATTACTGTGGTTGTGGGAATATCTTAAAGAAAACTTGATATTTCAGATAACTGGTTTGGTTAGTATAGAAATTAATAAAAATAACAAAATAACAACAACAAACATATTATCATATCTACGTATTCAAATTCTGCCATTCAAGATTAAAACATATATTTTATAAGAAGTTCTTATTATGTTTCTTAACCCTAAACTTGAACAAAAAAAATTATAAATATATAATTTTTATAATTTTATATTATAATTATATATTAATTATAATATTTTTATTATTATATACGCGAACCCTTTCGAATGAAGTTTGCTATAACATAAATATATATTTATTCTGATGTTATGATAATGTTTGCTCTTAACCGATTGTAAAAATCTTATGTGACCAATAATTTTAAAAACTGCGGTAAAGAATATATTTGAAAGTTTTTCCTTAGTTTTTTTTATAGAAAATATATAATCAAATAATTAAAAAAAGAAAGTGTATATAAGATTAGATAATCTTATGTAGATAAGATTTTCTTTGAAGATCTCTTCATTGTTTCGATGTGAAAGTTCTTGAGAAAGCTATATAATGAAGCTACAGTGATTTTACTTGGACAATATAATATAGACCGATATTATAATATATATATTAGTTTGCTATATACAGTTGTGTAGCGTTTCTTAAAGGTATGAGCTAATTGGGCGAAGAAAAGCATGGCTTGTATTAAAAGTTTGCTTAATTCTAGTATTTTGGCTATCAAAGATAATTATCTTCTCGGAAGTTTTGTGGTACATTATGAATAAGTAAAATTTTAATAAAAAATTAAATTGTTTATCATAATATTTTAATTGAATAAATGGCTGAATTTTGTTATTTAAGTTATATCTGTTTCGTAAAAATGTTTGGTATACATTTACCTATTGTATTCAATATTTCAGTATTATTGAAAATATTTGTAAATGAACATTAATTCTACTTTTTCAAATTCAATGCCTAATAAAACCCATTTCTTAGTTATGTTCGCTTTATGACTTAATAAATGTTTTACTTCCGTTTTGTATTTGCTGGGTACAAGAGGCTGTGGTTTAGGCGGTGCCATATCAAAGACCAACAATAACAATTTAAATAAAATCATTAAATTTTATAAATACTAGCAAAACCCGAAAAAAACAATTCATTCATACATTTTCGCTTCACTGGCAAAGAGTTGGTCAACACGTTTTCAACACCAACAATTCTGAATTCGAACAGGGCATTTCGGTACAAACCACAATCAAACGCTGGAAATCTCTGGTAGAAATCTTCGACGAAATGAAAAGAAACTAATTTTTATGAGCATTTGCCAGTCTTCGGTTGCGTACCTCGTATATGTTTTCAGCGAAATCAAATTGAATTAAACGAAATCACATAAAATACAACAAAATATCGTACGTGCTTGCCTTAGTGCGACATCAGTCATGTTTTCCCGATTCTAGGAATAATTCGCACATAACCGCTTACCTATATTCACTACCGAAATATAATATTTTATGGTATAGTTTGAGTATAGTTTGAGTATCTGAGGCAGAGAAGCGCTCCAATACGTTTTTGTTGCGTTTGAATGATTTTTATGTGATTTTATTTTATATTTCATTTAAATTATTTATCAACTTGTTTTATTTATGTTTTTATTTTATTTTTATTTTCTTTTTGGTAATACTCGTCTTTTGAGGAGCATGAAAACACCTTTTACACAAATGTTCTATATTGCAGTATGGCTGTTTAATGGCCCGGCCCCACTACTTGGTCTACCTCTTTTGAGTCAAAATGTATATTTCGAGTTTTAAGATTTCGACACATTCAAACAATAAGCGTAGCAATTTTTAATTGCTTCCATTTAATGTTTAAACGAATCCGTATCTTTTATACCTTCCTATGCTGCTTATTACTTGTGATACAATTTTTTTTTCGAAAAAAATTACAATATTCAGAGACGTAAAGAAAAAAAATTAAATTAATCGGAAATGTTAGGAAATATTATTGTATTTGACAACATGTAAAAATGTGTTGACCGAAAGGTCGGGGGCTATAAAGTATCTACATACTTTACCGTAGATTTACTTAACAAGCTTGTATAAGACTTTTCATTAGTTGGAAATATAAACTTACTTAATATATATTTCGTTTTTTTCTTGCATTAGTTGTCAATCTTATATTTAATAAACTTAATTGTGGTAAAATTGTGTAGAGGCAACGATATGTAATTGTAACTTGAACTCTAAGTAAGGCCTGCTGTTGTTACTGTTAATTGAATTCCATTTGGAATTAACTATTATGCATAAACTCCCCCTCATATCAGAATTTAATGGACTGACGTTTGTACTGCTGCATCTTCTATTCTTTAGTTAGTTTGCATCTGTGACATCGGCAACGGCAACGGCATCAACATCGACATCGACATCGATTGCGGTCTAATATTGTTCTGAATAATGGCATCAAGTACTAAACAAGCGTGGCTCTCCTTCGATATAATGGCAAAATTTCATTAGTTCTGCTTCGATGCGTCTTCAAAAATATTATCAGCTTTTTGTTCAATGTTCAAGAGGAACACAAAATATTTTTTTTTTATGTAAAATGGCCAGTAGTTGTATTATGAATTTCATAAAATTGGTTTGAGGTTTTATTTTTGCACCCAAAACCGCAAAAGCGCTACTTTAAAGAACTATCTGATAGTTGTTTTGTATTCATTATTAATTACACAAACTTACATGTAAATTACGCAAGGTCCTCCTCGAGAACAGTGGTTTCCAACTAATGGTCCGCGAGATGGTTAAAAATAGTCCGTGAATCAAATTTTACAGGTATAGATAAATAGCTTGGAGTTCCCAGAGAGATGCAGAGAGCATATTAAAATAATCATATAGTTTATTATTCTTAAACTTTGTGATCTCTACTAAAAACAAAAATATCATAGTAGTCCTTGGTCAAAAAAAGATTGGGAACCACTATTCTAGAAGTTAATTTTTCTAATAAATGGTACACAAATTACTAATACACTATTGTTAATTAATCAACTAACGCCATCTCTTTAATACGCAAAATTTGGCAAACGATCAAACAAAGTTTAATGCCAAAGAATCTTTTATAGAGTATTTATGTGTACATTCCAAACGTTTACATATATTATTTGTTTGTCTTAATAGTTTTCTTAACAAAAAAGAGTCTCATTAGGAGTAAAGACAACCCTATAGTGATCTATTACCGAGCGATATATTCTAAAGCAATATACACTTTTGGATGATGGTAATTGACTGATGGCATGATTAAATCACACTTCTGCAAAAAAGAAGAAAATCTGTATATCATTGTTAATCCGGCACCCAGAAAAAAGTCGTGAACAAAAATTTATTTATCCATTGCTTTGAAATGGATTAAGAAATCAAGAAAGAATTGAGACAAGTATGTGCTGATTGCAAAGTTTTTAGAAAAAAGTCTTGAACAACAATTTACTTATTCATTTTTGGGATGAACATTAACTTTTGGACCTGATTCGTCGAAAATCAAGAAGTACTCAAGAGAAATCAAGAAGGTATCAAATCAAGTGCACGAAATTACAGTGTTTTCAGAAAAATGTCTTGAAAAATAATATATTTATTCTCGTTTGAATTGACATTAACTGGACGGCTTTTGGACTTGATTCATCTTTATTTATATTTTACATTTTCAAACAATAGTATAGATTGAATAGAATAGGTTTTTCAAAGAAAATAGTAGATTGTGTGATTTACCGCCGGTAGATCTGTTTTTTTTTTTTTGAAGTATTTGTCAAAAAAAATAGGCTTCGAAAGACATATTAAATGCATTATTTGGGATATAAAATCGTAGAATTTGGAAATTTATTAGCATTTGCATATCCATTATACTATTTTTAAGATATTTTTATAATAGGTAATTGACCAAAATTATTTTTAAATTATTATTACTAATTTATTATTTTATTGCCCAAAATGTTTATTAAGGGTACTTCAGGATAATGAAGATAACTATAGAATATAGTCGAAATATTAGTGTAAATAAACATTTTTTTTAAAAACATTTATTATATAAAGATTCACTAATTAGCGCGTTTTAAAAACAAAATTTTTAATTATTATTAATATTAAATTAAACATTACTCAAAAATTTTTTTTATTGTGTTGCTGAAATGAAGTTTGTTTTACTTTTTGATAATTTTATAATATTTATATAATATAAAAATAAGATTGATTGACAATTTATTTCTATATTGTAAATTTATTTATGGAAGAAAAATTGTACATATGCTTTCGAAATAATCGATACATACAATTTTCGACGACCGCACAGAGAACAATGACTTAGGTATGCGTCCCTAACCTCTATATGATATAAAATAGCTTTGACATAAACTCTGATCTTAAGTATATTACATTAAAACTGATCCTAAACAAAAAAGGCTATAGTCGTATATTATTTTTCATAACTACAATATTGTGGATTATTAACCATAGCATACTCCATTTTATATTTAATGGATTATAATAATTTTAAATATTTTTTATTTTTAATATGATTTGTTAGACATATATACTGTATACATACGAATCGCATAAAAAGATCTAAACCAAACTGAAATGGCTGCCAATATGGCGAGAGTCTGAGTTAAGCTTAAATTCCGGAAAAGATGTCAACGAAGTCATAAAAATTGCTGATAAGAAAATGAGCCCAAATCCGAAAAATTTTTCAAATTAAATATTCGTAAACAAATTGTAATAAACGTGATGTGATGTGCGAAAAAGTGTGACAAATGAAAAGTTCCCAGCAGCAGTTAAACTCATGCCATATGCTATATACCATATGCCAAACCCAACTAAACTGAACTGGAACCGAAATGAATCCAAAAAAATTGCTTACAACGCCAATCAAAATATTTTCTGGCCGATTAATCAACTGTGAATTTGTGTAAGAATTACAAATTGGCGGCAAATATCTTAAGAGCTGGAGAATAAATAAAAACATAAAACTCAACAATTAAATAAATAAAATTTAAAAATAAAATATATAAACGGTATTTAAAGCCAAAAACAAATAAAATTTGAACAAAAAACAAAAAAAAAATAATAAAAAAGAACAAACATTTAAAAATCATTTAACACGCAAAAAAGCGAACAAAGATCGAAACTTTTTGTGTCAAAACGAAAAGAAATCAAAGTATCTGATCAAGCAGCTTTCGTCTCACCAATAAACGAAGGGAGAGTTCAGGTTTATTACACAGAATTGGCACTGATTTTGATGGCATGCTAAAGACGTTTAGTGACGCTTTTGTGCCACGGTGTTGACAGCTCACAGCTGTGCTCAGAAAATACTAAAAAGCGCTGAAGAAATCTGTAAAGATCAGCAAATCAATTAAAGATCAAAGTGGCCGGCGTGGCTGAAGTTTGTAAGAGAACAATAATTTGAATATTTAATGAAACATTCGCGAAAATCAAAAGATAAATCTAGGTTTAATAAAAATGTTTCAAAATAAAGATTTTGAATTTCATTTAGAGATTACATTTAGTTTGCAAATAATTACAATATCTTCAATTAATGTTTTAGAAAGCATAATATAGAGATAATGTATGAGCGTATTAACTTTCAAAGTTAAAAACTTATTAAGGCATACTTTGGACTGATGACTGCTCGGAGTGAAGCCTAAGCCAAAGAACAAAATATATTTGAATTATAAAAATCCTAAATGCTTAAAAACAACTTATTAAAAATCAAAAATCTTAGCATAGATAGGATAGATAAGCATAGATAGCATAGATAAGAGAGCTTGTTTAAAACACCAATTAATATAAGCTCTAACCTAAACTAGTTTAATAAAGTATAATATTTTAATATAATAATATATATTAATAAGACAGACTTACTAACACCGCATTATCAAATCTCAGAATGGTTACAGGCTCCTCGGGGAGGTATGCAGATCTAAGGTCAATTATTGCTTAGTCTGATGAAGTGATAAACAATAATCCAGTCAAGGCGCAAAGAGGGGTTTTGAAGAAACCTCGCAGTTAATAGAGAGTAAAAGTGCTCAGGTGTACTGACTCAACTAGCCTCAACATAATAATTTATAATATAATACATATTTTATTTATATTAATAATATATTACTTGTATTATACTATTATTAATATACATAGTATTTTTTTTATAGAAATGGTTTTAAAGTTAATTTATTAAAATAACAGAGAAAAATTTACAGTTTTTTGCCATAACTGGTGTTTAAAAAAACAACAGATTACAAAAAAGAAATCAACGACGAATATCTCTAAGATTGAAACTCTTATACTTATACTCTTATACTCTTATACTTTCAGTTTTTAAAAACTTTGTTTAAAACGAAGTTTTCTTTTATAAATGCTATATTAGTTATACTAAAACATAATCCTTTGTTCCCATACATTTTTTTACTTCCCAAACTAGATATCTACAAACCTGAATCATCTTTAAGGAAAGCCTTATATGAATTCATATAAATCATATTTCGATATTATGGAAATTTATTTTATGTGCTATAGAATAACGTGAAAGTGGAAAGACGAATAAATCTATCAGTTTTGAAGATGGAATCTGAAGAATAAAACCGTAGTGTGTCGACATTCCTTCCATTTCAAAGCAAATTTAACATAATAAATTTGTTAGCTCCACTGAGTTAGCAAGCTGGCAACCTGGCACACTTTCAAAAACCTAGATGTATGAAAATATAAGGGCTTGTACTGCTTATTTTTTTGTAATAGTTTATGCTAGTGATTTTAGTTATGTTATGTATTATATTATATTAACATTATCTATGTATTGAATATGAAATGACACTATAAAATCAGAAAATAGGTTACCTAAGAAAAATAAAATACGGGGTTATTCATTTGCTGGTTCCAAAAGTAAACATATACAAAATACACTTGTAGTTATTATGTCTCTCAGATTCTTATTTATATGTACTGTTTGATCGAGCCATCCAGCCAGATATATAATACAATAAATAGTTTTAATTTTGATAAAATTTTTGAGGACTGATCTTAGAGTGCAATTTACATCACTAATAAATGAAATCAGATGTCCGTAATTTCGTATCAAAATAAATTGATTATCATAGTAATTATAGTTTAGTATAATTATAATATATATTTAATTATATAAATAATATATATATTATATGTACATTATATTTTATATCATAGTAATCATAGTTATATTAATTTAAATTGATTCTTGTGTATTACCTTTATCATTTTCAATGAAGACAATGATATGTTCTTATCATTTTCCAGACTAAATGTCATACGATGAAGCTACTTTTTGTGGATGTAATAGTTTTTTAAAGGTTATTTGAAGATTTTTACTATCTCAGGTGATACAATATTTTTGTTGACTTATGATCGAAAAGAATAATAAAACTCATCATTGCAATAATTTCTTAATTTTGGCAGTCCAAAAAAATTATTTACCAAGCATTAGATATAAGAAATAATTCCAAGACCACTGATAATGGGTATTTGGCCGTACTTGAAACAGCTGTATGGTCAGCCAAAAATTGAATTAGTTAAAAAATAAATAAAATGTTTTGTTGTTATAAATCACTACAGTTCGAAAACGTTCAATTAAATAGAATAATTTCTATTAGGTAAAATAGTCTAAACCATCAAAAGTGACGTTAAAATAAATTTTAAAAAATTCTTAAGACGTAGTATCTATTGTATTACCATTTCTACATTGAAGTTTTATCACTTTAACACAGTTGTTGGTGGTGAAAGCTCTATTTTGTAATATAGTACACCTAAAATTAACCATGTAGGTGCCACATTTTGTATGAAGTATGCCACTGAAAACTATCTGCGTAGTTAGGACCTGTGAAGGGGTAAACCTCTCGCACCACTACTGATCAAGCACTTCGTAGTACCAAGTCCACCAAAAATTAGTTGACGCCACTGATTACGTTATAGAAATGTAGGTGTGCAAGCGCAAATATGAATATAAATAAATATCAAGTGTGTTGAAATGTAAATTTATTATATTTTAACAATTATTTTATTATAAAAACAATTTTTTTTTAAATTATATTAGATTTATATATAATATTTTGGTATTTTTAATAACTTGTTTATTTAAATTAGTTTACTTTTAAAAATAATAAGTAAATCTTGGTTCACTAGAATCAGACTAAGGCGCCACTGAATAAACCTCCTCAGCAAGACTTCACAAATGTCACTTTTGTGAGAACATTTTCAGTTTGTCTGACGTGTAAATTTGTTGTTATTAAAAGCGAAAAAAAATTATAAGATATCACCCAAAAATAAAGAAAGGCTTAAGATAAACTGTGGTACAAATGTGAAAAATTCTGGTTTTAGTACTTGAAGGCAGCAACTAATAAAAGCAACAACAATAACAGCGAAAGTAAATACAAAGCACGCTACTACAGTAGCCAAGAATTTGCATGTTGAACATGAAAACCGTGATCTGCAATTTGTAGCCACAAACTTAGTCAACTTATTTTGTACGGGAACGAATTCTGAATTCTGAAATGTACTTTTAAGGTAGAAAGACCTGAGAAGGGTCTGAAGTGTGGAACAGGAGTCACTACAGCTGCAGAGAGCGAGAGTGTGTTGTTTGGTTTTTAAGCTTGGCTTTAAAACTACTAACAGGGTCTTAAGTATTTTGTTGTTATGGTCATTGGTTTGTTGCAGGTTGTCATTTGGCTTAAAATTTGCGTTCAGACAGGAAACAACAACAATATAAACAACAGGAACAACAATAACAATGAACACTTTAGCAATAAAAACAATTCAACAAACACAATATAAATTAAATGCTAAAAACTTCTTAAATTTCAGTTTTGCTCATGAACAACGCAACAAGAGAACAACAAAAGTAACAACTTTTGTTTCCTGCAACATTGGGAAGGCATTGCTCATGCGCAACATTCAACAATCAACGTTCAAAACAAACATTGTTTAAAGAAAAATAAAACAAATTGACCACAGCAGATTGTCATGTGGCGTTTGACTTTATTAACCATATTGATGTATCGATCAGTTGTAGTTGATAAACTTGCTGAACCTCGCATCCTTAGTGCTGTAGTCGAAAGCAATAACGTTAAAGAACTCCTTTGGTACACACTACATCTAATGTGAAAAACATTAAGTTTCTGAGATATTCTAAGTTTAATAGCAACATTCGATGGATGTGTTGGCTTGTTACATATAATTTGAGATAGTAACATAAAATAACCTGTTATTATGTTTGATATCTATTATATTTAATTTAGAATATTAAAATCAGAATGATTCTTGTCCTGAGAATCGATTTGGAAAACTGTGACATTGTCTTTGATTAGGAAGAAATTAACTTATCAATGTATGTTACAAACCATTTATTTCCCTGGCTTAGAAAACTTTTAAAAATATTACTGAAATTGAAGAAAATTAAGGAAACTTATCGAGTAGATATTTGCGAGTAATGATAAAGAGCACGGTTTTTTATAATAAAGAGCAAGCTGCTGGGTTGTCTTATTAATGCTGAAAAGCATAATTACAATACAAACGCTGTACAAAGAACTGGTGGAGATATTTTCGAATATTTTCATGTATATACATACTTTGATTATAATTCCTCACTCATATATAAGTTAGAAACCATATATGCTAACCTTTAAAGATGGTTAGCAACTAGTTACGATGCATACAAAATACAAATTAGTTTTACTTTACAAACATTGTTAGATGTAACGCCTTATATAAGTGCTGAATGTAATTAGTCTTCAGTGCACCAGTGTGCTGCACATAAAAGTTGGAGGCCGAAACTGTTCCGTGTCTTTCATCTGTGGAATGAAACGATTTGATATTCGGTTTTGTCAATAGATAATCAACATAATAAACAGATTCACTTCGAGGAGGTTGTGATGTAGAACCACGCATCTTGGTGTTGATATAGCATAGGCTAAAAACATACGGATTCTATTATATATTTCGCATGACCATTCCCCGTTTACTAAGAACACGAATCCACCTCAATACGCTCTTCTAACAGGGGAGCGTACATGACGTCTTGGTGTAGGTTTCGCTGTTACTTGGTTACTTGGTGAAAGCCTCTTCTGTCCGAACGTGTGACCTTGAACCTTGCTGGTTGTAGGACAACAGGCGAGAACCCAATTTTTTGTTGCTTTTGCTGCGGACGGCTTTTTAGATGCTTGAGTCTCTGCTGTTAAGCCATAGCTATTGCCATCAAGTGTGGAGAACAGAAGTTTCAACTGGTCTGGTGCTACCGCGACCACCTTACTCGCTACATCACACCACACAATAATGCTCTTTGTAAGTCCACTTGAGTCGGTCTCTCATATGGTAGATGTGCACAAAAATGTAGTTACAGTTTGCTGGATATAAAAACTTGCTGTTGTCCATGTCGTAGGCTAAATTGGATTATATTGTGCGATTAATTAATGGAGTACCTCTCAAACTGAAAATAGTAATCTTAACTATAAATATGACGTCATGAAGAAAATATTATATTTAATTCATATCGACTGTCTGCTACTGTCAACGACATGTAGTATCTTTTATTCTTTCCGAGAGCATACAATTAATAAAGGTACTATTAGCGAAAAGCCAATGTCTTACTCGTATTCCATTTTTCGAAATTTTACTCTTGACAGAGTAAATAATGACTGGTACAGAAGAAAACTGTATACATAAAAATACTTTTCATTGGTTTACCACTGGTTTTTACCAGTTTTTTTTTGGCCTTAATATGTAGCGGAAATAGTTATAGTTGTAAGGAATATAAATTTAAGCCTTTAAGCTAATCATAAAAGTTCTGACAAAAAATGATGTATTTATATGAATATTATAAAATAGAAGAGCCACAAATAATTTTATTATAGTTTTTTAACAACACTTACTAAAAGTAGCTCACTTATAAAGTTAGTCAGGCCGGTTCAATACTTATAGGTGTTTGGTTTTAATTGCGATTGCTTTAGATTGCAAACTAAATTTCGATTTGACAGTTTTTTTATGTCACTCAGTTGGTGGTTATAGTTGAGATAAGAGTATAAAAGTTAAACTCTTCTTTGGAACAAAACCTTATAATACATTTATTACTGTTTGACGTCTAAATGACCAATGTCTTTTCAAAAAAGTTCAATAATAAAGATTCATGTTAAAGCTTTGCTTAAGTCCAAGTGGCACCAAAGTCCTCTTGCATACTTATAAGACCGTTTGCGATACGATGCAGATACATTGTTCATATGCCAGAATAGGCGAAATACCAAAATACTTGTAAAGACAAAAGAATTCAATGCATCTATAATGTTGGAGAAAACAGACACAGCATCACTATTTACGTGAAAGTGAATCAACTTGACTAGTTAGTTCAAGTCTTTTAACTTGGCAAATCTTGAAGGATGATAAAGGACTAAATGAAGAAATAAAGTTGTTAGGAATAGAGGCTTCAGATAATTGCAATCTTCGATGGGCCGAAAATAAGCATTGTAACAAATACGAGAAAGTCTAATTGTAGTTTATCTTAACATTTGTGATTAGGTTCAACGCATACCGTAACGCTAAGTAAATTCCGGTTTGGTAGAAGTAATTGAGTGGTATGCTTTTTATCTAAATTGGACTAAATAAGAGGTCTGACAAGATTCGGTATCTATCCAGCATTTTCAAATTATTTTAAGATATTTCCGTTTGAAGATTGGTTTAGCTTTTGTGAGTAGGATATTATTATTCGAGGAATGAATTTTCGAAAACAGCGTAGCTATTGCAATAAGCTCTTCTGCGTCGCAGTTAAAGGATATGTCCTTGCATCCAGATACTCATAAAAGTTCTACACTGACTATTCACGAAGGATGTGGCTCAAACACTTAATGACCAATGTCTTAATAAAGATTTAGTAGTAACTTAGTCGTTGCCAGAAGATAGCGTTGTTTACATCAGTTATTTTGTTGCTTGGAGTTTATTTTGCATAACTTCTGTTTTAAAGATAGTGCATTGGTTTGGTAATCCAAATGAGATGCTGACACCCAATTTTTTAAAAAATTTCTTATTATCGACTTCGACATCTTCTTTAAGCAGTCAGTGTATATGTCGATTATGTTGGTGAAGACTACTCTAAGATTAAATTCTGATTAAAATTTGGTTAGTTTTTTTTTCAAAAACAGAATATTCTATTTATGTTTGTCATTTTGTCATTAAAAATAATAAAAACAAATTAAGAGGAAAAATTATAAGTTTTTAAAAATATTACAACACGAAGATTCAAGCTTCATTTTGATTATACGGATTTAGTCCTATAAAACGAATTGAATGGTGTTGTAGTTTTGATCAGTGCAAGCAAAAAACATATCGAAATCTTTATATATATCATTCTTTATCCTATATTCTATATTCTTTATCTTCATCCTTATACTTTATATCATTCTATATATATATCATTCATAGTGCCATATATTGTATAAGCTGTGTTATAGCAGTACTAAGTTTTAATTAAAACAAAATCAATATTGGAAATTTTTAGAGATAATAACACTAGGATCATAGATTTTGAATGCAAAATATAAATATGCTTAAGTTCTTATAAAACGTCTTAAGTTGAGGCCCTATGCTCCACAAGGAGAAGACGTTTACAGTAAGTAAGTAAGTTATAAAACAATCATTATTGAAAGCAATGAATCTGTTTAACCAAGTGTAATATTTTATCTTACAAGCTCATATACGAGTAAAAGACACAACTCAGTTATGTTGTGCATATATGAAAATTCCTTTATAAAACCAAGTGTTCACACACCTTTGTTTAAAATGAAACAAAAACAAAGAAAAAAGTATGAAGTATGAAAAAATGCAGCTTCATATTACTGAATATATAAATTTTGTTCAACTCTGGTCACTTATTAATTCTTTTATGTAAAATTATTGACCCGAGTCAGCGAATTTGAAATGTTTATGCGATTTCATGACTGAGATTTTTAATTGATAAATCTTTGACTTCCCGGCCGTGCATGCAAGAGTATCTGCAGCTCTTCTACTGAATATGTCTATATGCTTGTCAAAAAATAAAAGAAGTGAGAAGATGTAAATATATTAATGCACCACAGCGAGTACATGAGTTTCAAACTGCAGTGACAACACATGAACGCCTGCTGTTTTTATTTATTTAACAATTTTTATTTGATTTTTCTTATGTTAAATATCAAAGAACCAACTGGCAGTACGGCTACTGCTATCACTTGCTGCCCGGCCACTTAGAGGCTTACAAATCTACTGGAAATTGCTACAGATAAATATAATTAGAAGAATTTATTAAGCAGTCGAAATGTAAGCGATGTTCGAGTAATAAACATATCATGAAGTATGTCTAAGTTTAAGTGAATTTCTCCAAACAGATATATTTTCCATATATTTTTGTAAATGCTTTAGACTTATGTTAGAAATAAGTTAATAAAAAAAATGTAGTGGTATTAATATATTTATATGATTAAATGGTACAAGTATCAAACAGAAATTTCACTTCAAAGCCCAGAGTGCCTCTTAATTTAACATTGATCAAACACCAAAGTTCTGGCGACAGTCAGCAGTCGACAGCCAGGAGGCATGAACTCAGGGAAAGTACATGAAATTGCGACCATAAATCTTCTAAGATAAAATTGACTTCTGCTTTGAGATTAAAAAATTATTATTAAAATGCAGTAAAGTACTGAAATATATCATTTTTCAATTAAAAATAGTTGCGTGTCATTTTCGTTGACAATTTTATGCACAGCCAACAAGAATTGCAATAAATTAATTAACGAATTAAGGCACAAGGAAAATTTTTTGGATTGGAAAAAAACTCTAAAAATTAGCAGACAAACGAAGTCATGTAAAGAATTAAACTGTATATAGAAGATATCAGGAAAAGTTCACTAGCGCATTTGTACTAACATATTTCTGTGCAGATACATTAAAAAGTGGGCGTATTTGTCGCTGCTGAATTGCAGCAGCGTAAACGTGTAGGCGCAATATTAAATTTAAATTTGCGGATTCCTAGTGCAGCTTTGATAAATTGAATGTGCGAGAAGAATAGAATTTATAGAATAGAATCCTGCGATTGTGACAGCCTTTAGCACATTATCATACGATTAATGCTAAGAAATACACGCAGTTACACCATTGTGCGTCTAAGTTTTATGGCACTTTCCACCAGAATTTTGACTAATTAGTTGCAATGCAGTATTTGCGTAATGCACTGCCGCAATTCTAGACCCCGACTGTATCGTATGAGTAATGCAAATACCGATTAACGCTGAAGACGCACACTTCATAGACGCTGCAAAATTATATTTTAATGCAAATTTAGTGTCAACACAATATCGACCATGACAGTCGTACACGGCCTGTAGAATATTGAAAAAAAATATGATAAAATAAAATTATTTGTGAGATAAATGAATGGATTTGGTGCGTTGTTAAGTACTTCAGCCGATGCAGTCAATGCAACTGAACACTGAGTTAGTTGAGTTCCTGGATGCGTTAATGCGTTACACTTACGTAGGTGGGCATAGCGACAAGCTGACAGACCTGTAAAAATCGGTTAGCCTGGGAAGAAGGCAATCAAATGTAATTAAAGCCATAAACAGTGTAAAAATTGTATATTTAATAAATTTGTTGGCTTAGGTGTTCGTCTGCAAAGTGAGTTACATTTTATTCTTAGCATTATTTCATATGTGATAAGTAAAGCGAAACTAAGTAAAACTGCATAAAATAAATTTAATTATAATAATATTATTAAATAAATAAATATTTAAAAAATAAGAAGAAATGAATTATTAAACAAAATAAAAAAGAATATAAATTAATTATTTTAGAAATTTTTATTTTAGAAAAAATAAATAATTAGAACATGTGACAAATTATGTCTATTATATTAATTGTTATATATATTACGTTTATTTATAGGTAAAAACAAATAAATATTGAAAGATTGTCATCTTGTAGTGTTAAGGTGATGCGTTAGGTTTATGGATCCTAACGGTACTTAATTAATTAGTGAAGCATTTAGCCAAGCCTTTCAAGGCTTGTCAAGGTAAGGTCGAAGGTATATATCTAAGAACAATCTAACGTCCTAGTATGTTTTATGAAGCCAACGTCCCACGACTGGTTGTTACTCAACCCGGTTATAAATTAACATCTGCCTAGAAGAGAATATAAGCCTCGGAAATGACCTGAAAAATTAAGTGACAACTTTTGGCTATTAAATTAATGCATTAACTACTGTTTTTGCGAAATACATTTTTCCAAAACCATATATTCTAGACTATACTGGAAGGAACTGGGATATGAAATAGCTTTAGGTTGAACCTTAAAAAACTATTAAAAGCAGTCGGTTAAGTCAGCATTTAAATTTTTAAAAAGCCACCGGATTGTTGTACTCAATATTAGTGCAATATATTGGTAGAAATACATATATATGAATACCACATGTACTATAGTAATTAAGGAATTATAAAAGAAAATAAATTCAGAGAAGAGAAAAACCTGGATTTAAAGAAACTTTAACGTATGTGTTAAAATGTTTCCTGTCTTTTTGAAAAGTCATTGCTAAAATAGTAATTTTTGTTTCGGGAATAGAAAAATGTCACACAGAACTATGTCAGGTGAGCATAGTGTCACATCGATGGATAAGTTTTTGGCAAAAATTTGAATTACTTTTTCACAAAACGTATATATACGTTTGTATCATTTTCAAATATTTCCATGCCAATTTTTATAAAATGTTATATATACAAAAAAAAAAACAACACATATTTCTTCTCTTTCTACAACACTTACTGACCACCTTTTTCAAACAAATTTTTCTGATTTTAAATTCCAGATTTTGCCCACATCAAGTGTATAAGTAAGTAGACGATATATTTGAGTGGGTTATTAGCTAAGTTACTGAGGTAAATTTTTGATAAACACATAAATACATTTGTCAATATAAGAGAACTCAAGGATACGAAACGTATTATGGAAAAATGTTTAGTGAAGTATATTCGTATTTAATTATTAGAATCATTTTTTACTTTTTACTTTTTCCCGAAGATGAGCTGATGGCTGATGGCTAGATATAATATTGAACATATATTTTTTTATATAAATTTTGAAAATATAGCAGTTGATTTGTGGTCAAAATAAACGTTACTTTTTCAATATTTTATTATTAATTTGATTACCATAGATAGAAGAAATTTTATGTTGTTAACTCCTTTATTACGTAGTTGTTGATTCATTCTCTATTTTGCAGTTCTGGATTCCTCTTGTATTACGAACTCGTCGATTCCTTTCCTATCATGAAGTCGCGGATTCTTCTTCTATTACGAAGTCATCGACTCTTCTTTAATTATGAAGTCGTTGACTGTTTTTATGTTACGAAATTTTCGAATCTTCCGTCGATTTCTTTCCTATCACGAAGTCGTCGACTCTTCTTCTATTACGAAGTTGTCGACTCTTCTTCTATTACGAAGTCATCGACTCCTATTATGTTACAAAGTCGTCGACTCTTCTTCTATTCCGAAGTCATCCATTCTTCTTCTATTACGAACTTGCATCGACTCCTCTTCTATTATGAATTCGTCGACTCCTCTTCTATTATTAAGTCGTTGACTCCTCTTCTATTACGAAGTCGTCATCGATTTCTCTTCTTTGACGAAGTCGTCGACTCCTCTTCCATTACGAAGTCATGAACTCTTCTTCTATTACGAGCTCGTCGACTCCTCTTCTATTATGAAGTCGTCGACTCCTCTTCTATTACGAAGTCGTGAACTCTTCTTCTCTTTTTTTAACATGAAGTCGTGGATTCTTCTTCTATTATGAAATTGACGACTCTTTTTTATTTATGAAGTTCTTGACTCTTCTTATATTATTAAATCTTCGATTCTTCCTATATTACGAATCGTCGACTTTTCTTCTATTACTCAGTCATCGACTTTTCTGCTATTACGAACTCGTTCTCTACTCTCTTCTTCTATTATGAAGCTGTCGTCAACTCCTCTACGGTATAATCACAACTGTTGTTTGTAATAATGCTTATATTATAAAATGTATTTAATATAAAAAAAATATATCGATCATAGTTTCTAATTTAACATATTTCTAAAACAACGTTTTTAAACATTTTGTACATAATCAAGCGAAGAAGACATACTATTCTAAAATACCAAGAAAATAACTAAAAAATGTACGTCAATACTCGCATTAGGATTTGTACAAAACTATTAATTAAAATATTTTTATTACTTATATTTTTTAACGTTTTTTAACTAAAAAATATATTTAGTGGGAAAAGAGCTTCTTCATACAAACTCATTATTTTCGTATGAAATCTTAAATTCGTTCTGATGCGTTGCAGTGTGCATTTCGTTAACACAAAAAAAAAAAACTAAAATTTCTCGGTAATAAAAATTCAACGATGACAATACTAAAGTTAAAACAAATAAATAAATAAATAAAAAATGAAGAATAAAAAAGATGCGGTCCAAATATAGAAATAAATCTTAAAAAGTAATAAGAAAGGAAGAAAATAAAAGCGTGACTTCATAAACTGCGGCCTTTTAATGGTCAAACTGGAGTCATACGAGCTCAATGTTAATCTTGCATAAAGAATTTTATTGGAATCACTCGAAAAGACAGACAGATATTTGGTAGTAGATCGTTATCACAAAAGCAATAAAATTCATCCATAGAGATTGATGGGGAGACAGCATTTCACTTTTCTCACTAGTACATTTTTTTTTCTGTATGGGTAACTATACTGCGTTAAAGTACTGCAAGTCAAAAAACGGAAAAAAAATTAGTACGTCTGAAAAATTGGTAGAACGTTTTGTCAGTGACTACCAGAGTAGTTCATATTTCAACTAATAGGGACTAAGTTACTGGAAGTGTGGCAGTAGTTGGAGTTCAAGTGGTTGCAGGCGTAAAAGCTGAGTTGAATTAAACCACCAACGATTTTCGTATTTGCCTGCGATTTGTTTAATATGTCGCTTTGAATGTTTGTAAACTTGTATCGCATTTCAATCAGATAAATATTTTCCTATATAACATTCAGATATATTTTCAGAATTTTTCAAATACACAAGTTTTCTATGAACAAACACGATATTTCCCACTCGTATTTTCTGTGATAAGTATCTGAACTGAATCGTTCAGCATCAACAGCAGCAACTTGAGTTGTTGAGTTTTAGTATTAATAACCAAAAGATTTCATCTTAAAACGGCTTCTGCAATTAACACGACGAACAGCGAATGGTCGCATGTAGTATATTGTCTATACGAGTATCTATAATTTGTATTCTATCTTTGCTTACTTATTTGTTTTTTTTATTGTTTTTAACATTTTTTTTTGTTTTGTTTTTTTTTTTTTGTTGAGAAATGTATAGTTTTATGGCATCATAAAATGTGCAAAGGATTTAATTTTGTCTGCTAAATTTTTTTATTTGTTTTTCGCTTAGGAATTTATTAATAATGTAAAGTATTTAATGTAGAATATTTAATTTATTATCATTTTTTTTCCAAAATTTTATGTATCTTTTCTTATGAAATTATCAAACAGTAGCTTAATTTTATAGTAAAAATATTTCCTTGATATATGGTATGTGGTAAATTTATTTACCTGTCGAATGTCGACGTTTTTATATATTTTATTTATCAAATATTTTATGTCTTCATTCAAAACTAAATAGTGAATGTTTCGGTTTAGAATTTGATTTTAATAGCCAAGATATAGATTCTAATATTATATATTATATTCGTTGGCTTATCCCGGCACCTGCAACGATAAACGCATTGTGGTCTATACAACGTAGGTAATAATATATATAATATACATGTGTAATCATATATTTCGCTATTAATTTTTAATATTAGTCCTTTTTTTTAAATACTATGTTTAGGTAACAAAATAGACAATAATATAAGTGGTAAAATAATAAGTATTTTTATACTACTTACCGAAATTTGCATTTTGAATATTGCTTTAGGTTCACTTTTAAGATTATTTTCTTATCTATAAAAGAAAAATAATTTTATTAACATTATAATTGAAGAAAATATTTGGCAATAGTTAGCATATACTTCATATACATATATAGAGAGATATATCAAATCATATGGGATATAATAGAGAACGACTGCCTATAAATATTTTTAAAGTTTTTTTTACAATACTAAAGGTGAGGTCGGAGACTATATTAAACACTATAAGATTAGATGAATCGATTTAGCAATGACTGTCAGTCCATATATAGTATAATGATTTGTTCTTATATGCAAACTTATTCTTAAAAACAGTAACATTTAGGTGATATGACAACTGAAACGATAGTCAATGAAATAGTAGATTTCACATAGCATCCTAAGATATATTTATAAGTAATACATCACATTACCCATTAGATCTATACGGTAACTAATATTTTTTCAGACTTAATTAGGAGTTGCTCTAAAAAGCTTTACTATGGAGAGAAGAAAATACTGCGTGTAACTACATTAAGTTCGAAATCTGCTTTTTACTATTCGGTTATGGTTTCACTACAAGTTCGAATTTTTTTAAAACATTTTTTTAAGCTCCTACATTTTTCTTGGCTATTTTCGAAAAACTAGTCCAGTTGCAATCTTAATAAGCAAATCTTAATGTTACTTTATAAGTTAATAGATAGTTTTCTTTACTTAGCCAGTGAAATTCAATCGATGGGTGGTAGACAAAAAGTTTTAATTCCGAAATTTATATAAATTAAAATGTCGAAATAATAATATTTTCTAATATTGACAGGTAGGGCGGTTTTATAAGAAAAACTAAAGGGTATGTGGTCTATAAATTTTACTAAACAAAAGGGTAATTATTTTATTGCCCTTTTATTATCGTCCGATAGGTATAGTTTATTACAAAAGTGTTCTGTCCAGTATTAGTATAAAATATAGTATATGACAGAACATAAAGAACTCCAGATAATGAAAGAGAGACGGCGCTATTACGAAGTCGTCGACATCAAACCGAGATTTCCTCGTAAAAACTTTAAAATTATACATTTGTTATATTAGATTCACTATTGCTACTATATAAATATACCTATATACAATTTTTTGTTTTATGAAATAATGGAATAATTAATTTATTTTTTATTTATTAATATTTATTAATGAAATTGAATGAGTTTTGAGAATATAAATGTATCTAGCAAAAAAAGGTGTAAATAATGTTTTCAGAAAATAGGTATTTCTCATAACTATAGATTACAGTAGTTTTATTAATACATTTTTGCTAAATTTAAAGTAAAACCTCTTTGAACATTAAAATTGAACAATACTAAATGAAAATAATGTTTTCAATTACAATTAAGCAAAATAGTAATTTAAGTAAGTATTATTTTGCAATGAAACCAAATCTAGCAAATCGGTACAAGACCATGAATGGTATCTGCTTATTTTGAATGCAAATCAACAGTCGCAACCCAACAATAACCACAGCCAAAACAATGGTAATACATTTCTAATATGAATCCACAATTCGATATTGCCAACTTTTAAATGCTCATAGAAGCACAACATCGAATAAAGCACACCACCGCTGAAGATGATAGGCTGTACTGGTTCTTTCTATCTGGTCGGATGAAGGTGTACAATTACCTTAACGCATCGACAATTATACGAATGGATGATTACAGCGCCGCAATTATAAATCGTGTTCAAGTAGCTAGAAATTGTTGAGGCAGTGCAGCCGAAGAAGCACATCAGGTGCGATATGCGATACGCGTTTTTAAACTAATTCATGGCAATGGTAAATCAGAGACATTCATCTAAACATATGTTCCTGTATGTTATTTAAACATAGCACTCGCAATATGGAGCAAATGGCCAAGAAGAAGTTGGTTGATTTTAGTGACGCTTAATTTTTGCCCCGTTGGTCAAGACAAATAAGCTTATAGAAATTAGTTGTGTCACCTTGGTCTTTTAATTTGATTGGTTTCAGCTATGAAATAATCTAGTATGTATACGATTTATTACATTTATATCATATTTTTTTAATATTTATTTTACACAAAATCGAAATTGCAATATACGAATAAAACTAAATTGTCAGAATTTTACTATAATAACTTCGTTAATTAATGTATTATAACTTTTAAGTCGACAAAGAGATGCTAGCTATTTTAATCCCAAATTCAGTTTGAGCATCTTAAGACTGAAAAATTTATTAGAAAATACTTTTTCCATAACTTGAAGCCATTGATATATATGGTGTAGACCAATTTAATAGATGTTGCAAGAACATCTGCATTATTATAAAGCATTCATTCATCCCTGCTATTATCAGGGTATGGTTCCATTATTTTTCATTCCAATGTTCTTTGAAATCTTGAAGCTAGGAATATTATACGTTTATAAATAGTAATTATTTGTCATTAATATGGGATTATTTTATTCATAACAAACGATTGTTCGTGAAAATGGTAAACAACACTTCTGGTTTTAACAAGATGGCGTGTCAACATATGCAGATCGTTCAGCAATCGATTTTTTGAAGCTATCGTTCTCTAGTCGTTGGATATAAAAAAAATGGGACTTTGACTGATCACTGCATTGGCCGATTTGATGCCGCCGGAATTTTTTCACTGCGTCTACTTAAAGTCAAGACTTTATCCGCAAACCACGGACGAACTAAGTCCAGAAAATAGCCGCCACTGTGGCAGAATCATATGGAAATACGATCTAAAATGGTCAAAAAGAGGCACATTACGCCATTCGTGCTGAGTGACGTCACTTACGCGATATGATTTTAGGAAATGTTGTGATCAAATCTCCAAAACCCTAACTTGAATAGCAAAAAATGTTTTTTCATTTAAGCTGAACCCATACATGATTAGGTATTATCCAATTTCATTAGGACAGCTGTCATATATAGTAGCTATAAATGATTATATTGCAGTTGTATAATTGTTTATAAATATAAAACATATAGTAAATGAAAAAATATCGGTAAAAGAAATGAATGCTTCCTATTGATGGCAATAAAACCGAGGAGTGGAAATATGTTCAATTCCATCGGTAAATGAGACAGATGCCCTTGATTTCCTTTTGATATATTAAATTTTTTTGTCATTATTGGCGCACAAATAAAAAATGTAAATTTCTAAGAAATTCAATTTTAAACTGAAACTGAAACATTTTAAATTAAAAATTGCCGCTGTTGATGGTGTTGTTTAGTTTGGATTCGCATTGCCCCAGAACATATTGAAATAATTATTATCTTCAGCTAAAGATCTGAGAGACTTCAATTTGAAGGCCATAAAAAATCAACGCATATTGCACATTGTCAAAGGCATCATCTCGATCCGAAATCAGCCACAAGTGGCATCGCACGCAGTCACATTTAAAGTGGCATGTGGGCATGAGGGCATGTGGAGCCGTTTTTGGCAGACCATAATCTGAGCTTTACTTGTGATTATAACGAGTGCGAATGTGGATACAAGTGACGATGATGGCGTTGCTGATGACGATGAAGACACAAAGGAAGTACAGCGGCAGCCGCCCTCTCTACTTGGGAATGCCTATTGCATTTTCATATGCAATTAATAATTTTTCGTTGCTTTCATTACGTTGCGCATGCGCGCATCTCATTCACGTACAGTTAAAATGGAAGTTGAGTTTGAAGTTTCTTAAAGTTAATCAGAAGATTCGCTTTGTGTTGTTTATTGAAAAATATGCTTGAACGATAAACGATCGACAGTTTTAACACCGCCGTCACTGCCATCGCCGCCGACA
>NC_051846.1:153421247-153426081 GCF_002237135.1 Teleopsis dalmanni | reverse complement strand
CGAGAGTTTATATGGAAGCTATATCTAGATGTAAACCCATTCGAAAATAATTTTGTACGTTGTCTTTTGCAAATATCAGTACTGTATACACCAAATTTCATTTGAATACCTTTATTAAAAACGCAAAAACCTCATATCCGATTGTTAAGTTTATATCATAGCTACAAGAAATAGACGTCCAATTTCAATCAAATCAAATGGTGAACAGAGTGCGCTCCCGAAAAGTATGTGTGTAAAGGGCCCATAGACAGCAACGATCGTTGTCAACGCGCGCTTGCCATTACACAAACAATTTTTTAACAATTTTTTAAACACGCCCCAGATAAAACAACAAATATACTAAAAAATTGCTCTCACATGAGAATTTTTTCTCCTACTTTTCTCCTACTTTGTGAAATGCGAAATTTGTTTGTGTAATAGTAACATTTGAAATTTTAAGAAATGTGTTGACGAAAATCAAAACATTTTGATATTTCTTCAAACATGCTCGTGTTTTTGCATATACAGTCGGATTTGGTCGGCATGCAAAATTTTATTTATTTTGAGAAATGGAAGCGTAAACATCGTTTAAATGCACGCATGATTTGTCGTTAGGATGCGATGCTTTGCAAATATGAATGAATTTAATTTTAAATATTTGTATTTTCTACCTAGGTAAAATTTTTTAATTTCCAAAACATGTTATTAAGAAGATTAAAATATTAATAACCTTGGGCTAAAAAAAAATAACTAAACATTAAGTTACAATGAAAATTTTGTTTTAAATATTAATTGCATTGTGCATTTACGGAAAATTTGTTATTAAAATATACCAAAAAAAAAAAATTAAATTATATAAAATATAATATATATAAAAATAAATATATAAATTGAAATCATAAAAATAAATATAAATATATATATTAAAATTATAAATTAAATATAGAACATCATTTTTCGTAAGGAAATTACACATAGCAGCCGCTGTTGACACTTCAGCGATTGCTTTAATACTGATGAGTAAACAAATTTTGCATTGTTTGCTGGAGGCGTGTTTAAAAAATTGTTGGTAAATTTAATGTGTAATGGAGAGAGAAGACTTCGTGTGTTTGTCAACGCGCGTTGATGTCTAAAGGCCACTTAAAGTTTCATTCGAAGAGTTCAAAAGCTGAGAGAGTAGTTTGAAATGAAAAAGTATATATATACTGAACTGATATATACTTAATGGTATTTCTGACGTTTCCTTTAATGCGTTACGAAAATCTTGATAAACCTTATATACCCTTTTTACATTTTTTCGTGTAAAAAGTATAAGAAGATGTTGGTAGGGGCCCCTTAGTAAGAATTTGTTTACAGGCCTAAAAAATGTAGTTGTGTCATTGATTTGGCATGTATGAACAATGAATTATTTTTAATATTTTATTTAATTATTTATAGTAAATAATGTTTATTTGTTGATACTTTAGTGATTAAATGAATTTGTATAATATTTTTATAATGGTGTAATTTACGTATTAAAGATTTATTTCTAGATTCATATTTATTTATTTATAGAGATATATTTATATAGATATTAAAAAAAAAATTAATTAAGCAAAAAAAAACCGATCCACCGATATTTGTCTGTCAACCTATCTACTCATATAAATAAATGAATATCGTCAACAAAGATTATTAAACAATATTTGCATAGTATTAACAATTTGATCAAGTTAATGTAATACCATTTACTAAACAAATGAAGGCCACATCTTGACATTAAAAATAAAAGTCTCATATTTTAAAAGTGCTTATACGAGATATTTAAATTCAAATTTCAATTACGTATGCAAAAAACAATAGATCCTTGATATATAATTTGATATTAATTACAATATATTTTATCGATCTATCGTTTTATTATTCAGTATTTACATCACGCTTGAAATAGAAGAGGTCCCAGTAGAGCTAACTTGAACTAACTTTACTAAGATAATTATTATTATTTTATTTTTATATTGATTTAACAATTCATCGCCTTTATATATATGATTTCGACTCAGAATTGATATCAAGGTAACTGCGTCTGTATGATAAAATTCCGTTTCTTTAGCTATTCACTGTCTCGTGTCTACTACACATATATAATACGGAAGGTTAACCAGAAATCAATAAGTTGAGAATAATACAATGGGGTAATAAGCCCACGTGGATCCTTAAAATTGTCAGTATAACCTAACCTAAACTTAATAGTTGAGAAGAAAATGGAAGAGATTTTATCAATACTAAGAGTCTACTCTGAATATAGTTTTGTGTCCAATAAAGAAATGAACGGCTTGGAATTTATCGCCTTTCATATTTTTAACTAATGCCTATTATTACTTTAAGAAAGTTTTGAAATTATATATAAAGAGACTCCCGCCAATATATGGGTTATGAATTAAAAAAATTTAATAACAGCAAGTTTTCCTAGATATCTGCAATTCGAAAAATTTGGAGATAAGTTTTTTTAGAAGTGGTCTAATAGATCTTTCTTTGAAGTCATGAGATAGTACTATTATTGCTTTAGAACTTGTAGTAAAGACATAGGAGTCAAAAAAATGTCAAAATTGTTTACGATCTTTAGATTTTGAGATACACATGTGTGGCTATGAGTTGTGTTCTTACTGCGTTTTTTGTTTAATAGGTTTTAAGAAACATGCAAATGATATTTCTCAGAAAAAAAGTCGTGGAACTGCTATATATCAACATTAGCACAGTTTTGTAAAAGAATTTATGTAATGAAAACAAATGATTTCTGATAGGTAATCTGATTTGATAGGTATCTGATATGATAAACATAAACCTCCAAGTAACAGGAGTCATTAAAATATACTTTATTTTTTCTTGTGATAGTAAGGTTTTAAGAATTTTTTTTTTGCCATGGTATTTTTTTCAGAATACGCTTTTGTATGACATCCAAACTATATAAGTCATTTATTGCAGTTAAATATAAATGGGTATGAATCGCAAAATCTCACAGAATATGTAATAGTCCAAACTTCATTTAATTGGACATCAAAATAAGATTATTCTATTTGCAACCAATTTCATCATCACACAGTAGCATTTCAAAATCACTGAAAAGTTTGTTAACAAATTATATTCTGATAAGATCAATGTTTTGATTGATTATTTAATATCTTCAGCAGTTTCATGCAAAGAGGAACTGCCGACATATGAATAAAAATCAATTATCAATTTTATCAAATAATATCTTTATTAAGTTTTTCTGATACAATGGAGTGAAAAGAAAAAATTGTTTCGAAAGAAAAACGGAATGAAACCATCGCTACATATTCAATCACTATGAATTAAGTGCTTGGGATTGAGAAGAAGAAATCACATCGTACCATAATCTATCACCTGTCAGCACCTGTCATTCAAGCATCACATTTGCGATTGGCAGCACAATTTGTGTGTTGCATGTATGTCCATGTAGCGACAGCACTGCAACATGTTGCACGAAACGAACAATATCGAAAGAAAATTGAGTAGAGCCAAGAAGAATGAGGAATGGTAGGGCAACTAATCAGAAACATATCGAGAATGCTGTAATTTGACAAGGAACGCACAATTTTCCAACGCACTGAATGTTTTACCATAAGTGTCAGTTTGACATCATTAATCATGTGATTAGTTAAGTGGGTGTTTTTTTCTCAGTGTACGTGTGTAGTTCGAAGTTCCACACTGTTTAGTTTGACATTTCAATGCATGATTGCAGTCTCAATTTGACAAGATAAGGCACACTGTGTACACAGTCGGCTGATTAGCTCGTTTATGTTAAATATGTTATGTATATTTTGAGAAATGAAGACGTTCCAAAAATGGAGACATGCATTGGTAGAGAATGTTTATAGCTGTATATATTCTTTCAATTTGTAAGTAATGCGAAAGTGGGAATGTTTAGAACAATTTATATATCATAACAATGAGGATCACTACTACTATTCCTTGCATAATATTGATATGTATATAAAAATTGAGTAGAAAGAATTAAATGGATTTCTTGTTTTCACCAATGAGAAGCTATTATGTTATCTAATATTAAAATTTAACCGCAGAATGAATCTGCTGACAAAATCATAATGGAAGAAAATAGAAGTTTGACTTATACTACATTAGTAATACTAGGGCTGAGAAGTGATCTTGGAACTAATAATCTGTTCCGGTATCTAAAAGCATAGTTACTCTATACTTGTGTGATCTGTCTGAAATGAGTTTTTTTTTTCTTAAGTCGCTAGCTTATGTCATTATTGAAATATTAAAGATATTTAAAGTTTTCTGGAGTTAAATTTTGTTATTTATTAACAGAATTTTGAAAGCATGGTATCCGTAACTATCCTTATATCGTTATAAGGATGTAACAATCCTTATATCGTTACAAGGATGTAACTATCCTTATATCGTTATAAGGATATAACTATCGTTATAGTTAAGGATAATAAATGCCAAATGTTTTAGGATATAAAAATGATTTAAATGTTTTTATTTCTACATAGAGAGAATATTCACAATATCTAAACTAAATTTCAAATATCGTACATCTTTATATGACGAGTTCCTACTTTTATTTGGAAATAGATTTCAGATGAAGGATATATAATTCAAGATAATGATGAGTACATTTATCAAACATGTGTCCTACAAGTAGTGGAATCAAACTACAACGAAACAACTGATTTAATCGCTGTTTGGTAGAATTGATGTACCGTTAGGGCTCTATTTTATATACATGCATGTCAACCAACTGTGAGTCAGCAGAATAAATGATAATAATAGCCGGCTTCTTTGTTAAAACCCAGTTCTTTTACTTCTTTCAAAAAATGTTGACATT
>NC_051846.1:153414804-153421147 GCF_002237135.1 Teleopsis dalmanni | reverse complement strand
TTTAGTATTTTCTGAGCACAGTTGTGAGCTGTCAACACCGTGGCACAAAAGCGTCACTAAACGTCTTTAGCATGCCATCAAAATCAGTGCCAATTCTGTGTAATAAACCTGAACTCTCCCTTCGTTTATTGGTGAGACGAAAGCTGCTTGATCAGATACTTTGATTTCTTTTCGTTTTGACACAAAAAGTTTCGATCTTTGTTCGCTTTTTTGCGTGTTAAATGATTTTTAAATGTTTGTTCTCTTTATATTATTATTTTTTGTTTTTTGTTCAAATTTTATTTGTTTTTGGCTTTAAATACCGTTTATATATTTTATTTTTAAATTTTATTTATTTAATTGTTGAGTTTTATGTTTTTATTTATTCTCCAGCTCTTAAGATATTTGCCGCCAATTTGTAATTCTTACACAAATTCACAGTTGATTAATCGGCCAGAAAATATTTTGATTGGCGTTGTAAGCAATTTTTTTGGATTCATTTCGGTTCCAGTTCAGTTTAGTTGGGTTTGGCATATGGTATATAGCATATGGCATGAGTTTAACTGCTGCTGGGAACTTTTCATTTGTCACACTTTTTCGCACATCACATCACGTTTATTACAATTTGTTTACGAATATTTAATTTGAAAAATTTTTCGGATTTGGGCTCATTTTCTTATCAGCAATTTTTATGACTTCGTTGACATCTTTTCCGGAATTTAAGCTTAACTCAGACTCTCGCCATATTGGCAGCCATTTCAGTTTGGTTTAGATCTTTTTATGCGATTCGTATGTATACAGTATATATGTCTAACAAATCATATTAAAAATAAAAAATATTTAAAATTATTATAATCCATTAAATATAAAATGGAGTATGCTATGGTTAATAATCCACAATATTGTAGTTATGAAAAATAATATACGACTATAGCCTTTTTTGTTTAGGATCAGTTTTAATGTAATATACTTAAGATCAGAGTTTATGTCAAAGCTATTTTATATCATATAGAGGTTAGGGACGCATACCTAAGTCATTGTTCTCTGTGCGGTCGTCGAAAATTGTATGTATCGATTATTTCGAAAGCATATGTACAATTTTTCTTCCATAAATAAATTTACAATATAGAAATAAATTGTCAATCAATCTTATTTTTATATTATATAAATATTATAAAATTATCAAAAAGTAAAACAAACTTCATTTCAGCAACACAATAAAAAAAATTTTTGAGTAATGTTTAATTTAATATTAATAATAATTAAAAATTTTGTTTTTAAAACGCGCTAATTAGTGAATCTTTATATAATAAATGTTTTTAAAAAAAATGTTTATTTACACTAATATTTCGACTATATTCTATAGTTATCTTCATTATCCTGAAGTACCCTTAATAAACATTTTGGGCAATAAAATAATAAATTAGTAATAATAATTTAAAAATAATTTTGGTCAATTACCTATTATAAAAATATCTTAAAAATAGTATAATGGATATGCAAATGCTAATAAATTTCCAAATTCTACGATTTTATATCCCAAATAATGCATTTAATATGTCTTTCGAAGCCTATTTTTTTTGACAAATACTTCAAAAAAAAAAAAACAGATCTACCGGCGGTAAATCACACAATCTACTATTTTCTTTGAAAAACCTATTCTATTCAATCTATACTATTGTTTGAAAATGTAAAATATAAATAAAGATGAATCAAGTCCAAAAGCCGTCCAGTTAATGTCAATTCAAACGAGAATAAATATATTATTTTTCAAGACATTTTTCTGAAAACACTGTAATTTCGTGCACTTGATTTGATACCTTCTTGATTTCTCTTGAGTACTTCTTGATTTTCGACGAATCAGGTCCAAAAGTTAATGTTCATCCCAAAAATGAATAAGTAAATTGTTGTTCAAGACTTTTTTCTAAAAACTTTGCAATCAGCACATACTTGTCTCAATTCTTTCTTGATTTCTTAATCCATTTCAAAGCAATGGATAAATAAATTTTTGTTCACGACTTTTTTCTGGGTGCCGGATTAACAATGATATACAGATTTTCTTCTTTTTTGCAGAAGTGTGATTTAATCATGCCATCAGTCAATTACCATCATCCAAAAGTGTATATTGCTTTAGAATATATCGCTCGGTAATAGATCACTATAGGGTTGTCTTTACTCCTAATGAGACTCTTTTTTGTTAAGAAAACTATTAAGACAAACAAATAATATATGTAAACGTTTGGAATGTACACATAAATACTCTATAAAAGATTCTTTGGCATTAAACTTTGTTTGATCGTTTGCCAAATTTTGCGTATTAAAGAGATGGCGTTAGTTGATTAATTAACAATAGTGTATTAGTAATTTGTGTACCATTTATTAGAAAAATTAACTTCTAGAATAGTGGTTCCCAATCTTTTTTTGACCAAGGACTACTATGATATTTTTGTTTTTAGTAGAGATCACAAAGTTTAAGAATAATAAACTATATGATTATTTTAATATGCTCTCTGCATCTCTCTGGGAACTCCAAGCTATTTATCTATACCTGTAAAATTTGATTCACGGACTATTTTTAACCATCTCGCGGACCATTAGTTGGAAACCACTGTTCTCGAGGAGGACCTTGCGTAATTTACATGTAAGTTTGTGTAATTAATAATGAATACAAAACAACTATCAGATAGTTCTTTAAAGTAGCGCTTTTGCGGTTTTGGGTGCAAAAATAAAACCTCAAACCAATTTTATGAAATTCATAATACAACTACTGGCCATTTTACATAAAAAAAAAATATTTTGTGTTCCTCTTGAACATTGAACAAAAAGCTGATAATATTTTTGAAGACGCATCGAAGCAGAACTAATGAAATTTTGCCATTATATCGAAGGAGAGCCACGCTTGTTTAGTACTTGATGCCATTATTCAGAACAATATTAGACCGCAATCGATGTCGATGTCGATGTTGATGCCGTTGCCGTTGCCGATGTCACAGATGCAAACTAACTAAAGAATAGAAGATGCAGCAGTACAAACGTCAGTCCATTAAATTCTGATATGAGGGGGAGTTTATGCATAATAGTTAATTCCAAATGGAATTCAATTAACAGTAACAACAGCAGGCCTTACTTAGAGTTCAAGTTACAATTACATATCGTTGCCTCTACACAATTTTACCACAATTAAGTTTATTAAATATAAGATTGACAACTAATGCAAGAAAAAAACGAAATATATATTAAGTAAGTTTATATTTCCAACTAATGAAAAGTCTTATACAAGCTTGTTAAGTAAATCTACGGTAAAGTATGTAGATACTTTATAGCCCCCGACCTTTCGGTCAACACATTTTTACATGTTGTCAAATACAATAATATTTCCTAACATTTCCGATTAATTTAATTTTTTTTCTTTACGTCTCTGAATATTGTAATTTTTTTCGAAAAAAAAATTGTATCACAAGTAATAAGCAGCATAGGAAGGTATAAAAGATACGGATTCGTTTAAACATTAAATGGAAGCAATTAAAAATTGCTACGCTTATTGTTTGAATGTGTCGAAATCTTAAAACTCGAAATATACATTTTGACTCAAAAGAGGTAGACCAAGTAGTGGGGCCGGGCCATTAAACAGCCATACTGCAATGTAGAACATTTGTGTAAAAGGTGTTTTCATGCTCCTCAAAAGACGAGTATTACCAAAAAGAAAATAAAAATAAAATAAAAACATAAATAAAACAAGTTGATAAATAATTTAAATGAAATATAAAATAAAATCACATAAAAATCATTCAAACGCAACAAAAACGTATTGGAGCGCTTCTCTGCCTCAGATACTCAAACTATACTCAAACTATACCATAAAATATTATATTTCGGTAGTGAATATAGGTAAGCGGTTATGTGCGAATTATTCCTAGAATCGGGAAAACATGACTGATGTCGCACTAAGGCAAGCACGTACGATATTTTGTTGTATTTTATGTGATTTCGTTTAATTCAATTTGATTTCGCTGAAAACATATACGAGGTACGCAACCGAAGACTGGCAAATGCTCATAAAAATTAGTTTCTTTTCATTTCGTCGAAGATTTCTACCAGAGATTTCCAGCGTTTGATTGTGGTTTGTACCGAAATGCCCTGTTCGAATTCAGAATTGTTGGTGTTGAAAACGTGTTGACCAACTCTTTGCCAGTGAAGCGAAAATGTATGAATGAATTGTTTTTTTCGGGTTTTGCTAGTATTTATAAAATTTAATGATTTTATTTAAATTGTTATTGTTGGTCTTTGATATGGCACCGCCTAAACCACAGCCTCTTGTACCCAGCAAATACAAAACGGAAGTAAAACATTTATTAAGTCATAAAGCGAACATAACTCAGAAAAGGGTTTAATTTTATTAGACATTGAAATTGAAAAAGTAGAATTAATGCTCATTTACAAATATTTTCAATAATACTGAAATATTGAATACAATAGGTAAATGTATACAAAACATTTTAACGAAACAGATATAACTTAAATAACAAAATTCAGCAATTTATTCAATTAAAATATTATAATAAACAATTTAATTTTTTATTAAATTTTTAATTATTTTTTATGTACTAAAAACATTCCGTGAAGATAATTATCTTTGATAGCCAAAATACTGGAATTAAGCAAACTTTTAATACAAGCCATGCTTTTCTTCGACCAATTAGCTCATACCTTTAAGAAACGCTACAGAACTGTATATAGCAAATTAATATATATAGTATGATATCGGTCTATATAATATTGTCCAAATAAAATCAGTGTAGCTTCATTATATAGCTTTCCCAAGAACTTTCACATCAAAAAAATTAAGAGATCTTCAAAGAAAATCTCATCAATGATTTGTTGTTCTGAAAGATATACACTTTCTTTTTTTAATTATCTGATTATATATTTTCTAAAAAAAACTAAGGAAAAACTTTCAAATATATTCTTTACCGCAGTTTATAAAACTATTGGTTTTACAATTGGTTTATAGCAAACTTTATCATAACATCAGAATAAATATATATAAATATATATATATATATTATAGCAAACTTCATTCGTGCGTTTTATTTGATTAGGGTCAGTTGCTATCTGAAATGATAAATTAACATATATTCACAATTCCTCGCTCACATTAATCTAAAACAGCGATTTGGAACCCAGTAGCTATACTGATTCACTAGGCTCAATACAATTTTAAAATTTTTTGTTTAAGTTTAGGGTTAAAAAACATAATAATAACCTCTTATAAAATATATGCTTTATTCTTGAATTACAGAATTTGAGTACGCAGATATGATTATAGGTTTGTTGTTGTTGTTTTATTATTCAAGAGAATTCAAATCAGATTGTCTTTAATAAATAGCAATTTCAAACTCACAGTTCCATAGTTGGGGACAGAGAAAGATAATTCGCGATAGTTAGATTATTAAAAAATAATATCTGTTCCTTTCTTTCTTTTGTTTTATTCTGGAATTGATTATGAAAAAACATTTACTTCCTTATGTCAGTCCATTCATTTATAAGTATCAATACTTTCAGTTACCGTATTACCGCTTGTAGTCCGCAAACTACATTTTTTTACTATCGGGGCGCTCTATATGCCCCAGATAGAGGCTATTGGTCCCTCCACGATGTTAATCATCAATCGTCGTCGTTCGTCCGTAAGTTAATCGCACAATCGTATTATCCAATCGTATTGTACTACCGTCCTAGATCTAAAAATAATATCTGCTAACTGGTAAGATCTGACAGTTATTTGTCAAAATTTTCGTAAACAAAAAATAAAAAATCAATTACAAGAAATTTGTCTGAGGATTCAACCAATCCTAACACTCATGATGGTTAAAGTGAAAAAATAATCCCATATAAAATGCATTAATAAGTAAATTCAATGCAAAAAAAAATGTGAAGTTTTTATTTGGCCTTATATTTTATAAATTTCCTCAACATTATATACATTTATTAAAAATTAATCAATCAATATTAACCAACATAACAATTTATGTTATATAGGATTTATTCAAAAATAAACCTCTAAAAATAAAAAAAGTGCTGTTAAGGGCACTGTTTAGCTTGACGAATATAAAGAAATGTATTATTAGTTTAATTAAATACAACTTTGGTACATTTTTATGAAATATTTCAAAATCACCGATAACACTTAACAACCATACAACAGCGATCGATATATTAGGCAAGTAGAACTCTACATATGCGAAGCAATATTAATCGACAAGCACTAAAACACTATAAAAACAACTATTGTTCAAATTTAGATTTAAAAACGAAATAGGTATAATAAAAGTAATGGTAGCAAATATGAATTTTGTTTTATTGATGT
>NC_051846.1:153407083-153414704 GCF_002237135.1 Teleopsis dalmanni | reverse complement strand
ATACGTTTTTTATTCGTATTGGTTATTAAAACTATTTCTACATTATTTTGCAGGACAGACATGATAAGTGATTAAAAGACTGAATTAGTTAATGCAATTATCACAATCAACTCTTACAGATGACTTCATTAATGAACAGAATTATCGCAATAGAAGTGAGAGAAACCCATAAAATGTTTGACGTGAAAGTCAAGAGATGTACTTGAGACAAATTTTGTTTTTTTTATAGAAAGTGGGCTCATATTTCCAAGAGCTACTTGGTCCCCTTACATCCAATTGTAAAACCTCCGTCTTAATAAAGAAAGACAATTGAATGTATCTAAAATAATATCTGTTCTAAAAATGCACTGGATTATAGGATGGCATGGGGTCAAGTTCACCCCGTCATGTAGTATCTCCTGTAGTACATGTCTATCAACGGACAAAGTAGAGACATTAGAATACCTGTTGTGTTTAGGTCTAGGATTGTCTAGAACCAGGCTTAAGCTAACGAATGCTCAATTCACAGTCGGCGATATTTCTAGCACTAGCATTAGCCAGACATTTGTATTTATGAATACATTCGACTAGTTCTAACTCACTACTCACTATTACGAAGAATGTCGAATCAAAACAGTTTTATCAACTAATTGTCGAGGACTCGTTCCTTCATCCACTTTACCTAAACAAAAATAGCATGGCAGTTACTATTAATTGAGAACGCTAAATGGTGCAACATTAGACCGGTTGCCAAAAGTTTACATCAGGCGGCTTTCAAAAATTTTAAGTAGATTAACAAAATAAAACGTATCTTATTAAAGAATTATGATGAATATATATAATTTATATATATATACATTCATATAGTCATTTTAGTCAAGTGACTGAGGCTACGTACTTGTGTAACATGATATGTACAGGTGTAAGACAATCATATTATGAAGAGTATAATTGAAAATATATACCTTTTATATTTTTACCCTATATTTAGTTTTTTGAAAACATATCATTACTTCATTCCTATAGATTGGGTTTAATGCAGTGAATAAGAAAAAACTACGATATCTGTAATTTCAAACCAACTTATAATAATAAACCTTAATTTATTAAATGATTTTAATAATATTCATCTTAAAAACATAATTTATACAATGGATGAAAATATCATTTTCCTATCTTTTAAACAAATTTGTTGTGAGTATGATATTAATTAATTAAAAAATTACACAATGAAACAATTATATGACTAATGCCTAATAAAATAAATTACTAATGATATGCTTAATTACTAATAATATAAATGAAGTTTTTCTTATAAAGTAATTATAATGTCTTTAAGCCACAAAATAATCGAAACGAAAAATTTTATTTTATTTATTTAACTTTTACCTTTTTCATTTAAATAAAGGCATATTTGGACAAAAAGAATTCCTTTGACCTTTGCTAATTTCATTTAATTAATTAATCAAAGTGTGCCCAGTTAATGTCTACTAAACATATGTTAAGTATCTAAAACTGTAGTACACATATATAGAAATGGGTAGACATTAAGTAGACGTATTTTTATTACTATATACTTTATTTTTTTGGGGTAAGACGTGCATAGATATGTGGTTACATATTCGAAATATTCATTTTTTAGAATTTTTTCAAAAGCTTGAAGTACACATTTACTAAATAATATCTATCCAGTAATAAATTTTATTCCCCGAACAGCCATTTAAACTTAGCCTTGCATTATTTTGGATGTGTGCCAAAAGACTTCCCGCATTGTGTGGAACCTGCATGCCGACTAATTAAGCGCTACACACCCACTGGAGGAGTATTAAAATGCAAAACACCAGATGCCACATATGCTAATAATTAATCTACTTTAGAACACGCATACACTGTAAAAAACTTTAGATAATTTTAAAAAAACTTTACTTCTTCGTTTTATTATATTTTTGTAGTATTAAAAAAATTTAATTATTTAATATAAATTGAAACGAAATTTAGTTGAAAGCATGTTTAATTTATTTTTATAAATACTTATAGTATAAAAATTTTTTTTATATATTTTTTAACAGACTAGTGATGAATTGTTTAAATAATACACAACTTTTATAATTAGTATTAAAACCTTGAAGATGACTATGGACTATAGTAAAAATATGGGTGACAATAATAAATTTTAAATAATTAAATAATAATTTGAAAAATTGTACATTATTTAAACAATTAACCCATTAATCTGTTAAAAACTATAAAATAAAATATGTTAATTAAAACGAATTTTTTTTTCTCAACATATTTAGTTGAGATAAGAAAATTTAGAATTAATCACACGTAAAAAAACCTAATAAGTTTTCTAAATATATAGACTCAAAGAACAAAATTTATTTTTGATTAAAGTTTTAATTAAGTTTGATTAAACATCGACATGTCAAGTGACTCACCTAAGTTTTGTTTTATAAGCAATACAAAGAATCACTTATTTTATATATCACTAACTATTAGATATTCGATATAAGATTCAGTGACAGATGGGCGTTTATTTTGTAACGCATAGATATATTGTATATTTAGTATATTGTATAATAGCAGCAAGGGTACAGTCATGAAAATTTGAAAGCGAATTTAGAAAAACAAGAAAGTCCACCTCTACGTAGATGAAAAAAAAACGGTGACGACGTCTTAGAGAGATAAATATCAACGACTTAAAAACAAAAGCGAAAAAAAAAAAAAAATAACAAAGAAGAATGGAATAATATTGTGAAACAAACTTAGATACTAAGTGGTCTAAATAGCGATAATATTTTTAAGTTATAAATAAATGTTTAATCATTGTTTTTTTATAATAGAATTGAATTTTTATTTTTATTATATTCTAATTCAATTTCTATTTAATTGTTAATAATTTTGTGACCAATTATTGAATAATAATTAGTCAAAACTTTTTTTATTATTGTTGTTAAAAATAAAAATAAAAATTAAGAAAAAGAGAATTCACAATTTAATTTTTCAATAATTTTTTATTTTTCTTCGATATTTCGACTTTAGTCTAAAGTCACCATGTTTAGTTTCCTGACGATGACTTTAAAAACTGAAGTCGAAATATCGAAGAAAAATAAAAAATTATTGAAAAATTAAATTGTGAATTCTCTTTTTCTTAATTTTTATTTTTATTTTTAACAACAATAATAAAAAAAGTTTTGACCAATTAGTCAAAAAAACACTTTATTTCTATTTAATTAAATAACGAATTTGTAAATAACCTTCAGAACCATATTTTTTTGAATGTGAAAACAGGAAGTAAGAAGATATTTTCGTTTTTTTTTATTAAAATATGTAACTATGTAAAAATAATTTTTTTTTCCACAATAAAATAAAGCAGAAGTATTAGTTTTTGTAAAATCTAATACGAGAATTGTGAATTTTCTTTATATTTCTTTATCAGCAGTTTTTTTTAAATATAATTAATAAAATATTTATTAAAATATTTAAATTAATTATATGGGCAAAATATTAGCCCCACATATGATTTATTAAACAATATTTTGTCATAAAAAGAATAAATTAAATAAAAATATATAAAAATAAAAAATAAATTAAAATATATATCGGTGAGAAATAAATTAATAATATTATTTTAATTTACTATATATCAATAAAAGTTTATATATTGATATATGCAATATATGTAAATATATATATGTAAAAAATATGTAAGAATATATTTCATTAAAATAACATACCTTTTATACTTTAGTTGAGTTCAACATTTCACCACACCTACACACACAAAAAAAAATGCACTGTAAAATGACTTTACCATATAATTATATATATATATTAAAACTTTAATTTCTTTAATTATTTTTTTAAATAACACACTTCACATCTAATGCAATATTTCATAATAAAGATAATTTATATTCAGAAAAATTATTAATATTCACTTTAAAAATTATTGAATTTATTTAAAATTTGATATGAAAAATGAGAAATTTTAAACAGCCTCAGTTTATACACTTTTTTTCGTTTGGGATTAACAGTTTCTGACGTCGCGTATCAGTTTACATTGCATTCGTACTGGTGATGCCTCTACTTTCAGCATTGCGTAGAATATTGACAGATTTTATTTTGTTACAAATCGAATATATTAATTTTATTTATTTATTTTGCTTATGAAGCTTATGAAATCAATTTTCAATATCCTTAATTTATAAAGCATTATTTATGAAATTTTTAACACAAAAAGCATTAATTTTTAATCAAAATAATAGCAATCAAATATATAATTTTAATTTATTTATTATGCTTATGAAAGTACATTCACTTTTAATATCCTTCATTCATAAAGCATTATTTATAAATATTTAAATACAAAAAGCATTAATTTTTAATCATAATAATAATAATCAATTCAATGATTTAAAAGGTTGTAATGAACTTAATTAAAATACAATCGTAGGTGTTGGTATTGCTTTTACGCAAAATAAATGTGCTGGAAATATTGTTGCTGTTGTATCAAATTTTTTTTTATATTAATAATTTGCATTGATGTTTAAATAACACTAAGCATTGTTGTTGTTATTGTAGCAATTGATTTGTATTAAAATGAATGCGTATATTTTGACGTTTGTTGTTGTTGTTGTAACATTTACTCATTTAAATCATAACGTGTTTCATTGTAAGGAATACATAAGCCGGCATTATTATGTTTTACTTGTCCACTGTTCTTCGCTGCTAATTAAAGGAAAAGAGACGCCGCATCTCAGTTTATGTGAACTGCTCTGCTTGCAGCATAGCACATAACGTTTTTTTTGTTTTTTTAAGTCGTGGATTTTCGTTTTTTTAATGCGACGCATTTGAAACCACATTTAATTTTATTGAAAATAAGTTGATTTATTAAATTTAAATTAGGTAAAATCTACAAAGATATCGACGAACAATTATTTTAAAAGAACACCATCACTTCCCTTTTTTATTAATGATTTTCTTATTCATATAGACATTGCAATTGCAATTGTTTTTGCAATTAATTGATTTCTAGAAGTATGAGACATTTTTTTATGTCTTTTATACATTTCAACATAATATAGTATATGCTTTATCAATATATAAGTTCATGAGTTATTGTTCATTAGTTTTTTATATTGTTTATTACAACAACAACACAATTTATTAACAATTCACAAGCAAATTACGAGAATTTCACGAAAACACCGATCGATCACTCGCGAGCAAACAACGAACTAAACTCCAGATTTGCGTTTAATTGCACTTGGCTTCTCAGGAATGATTGGTAACGGTTTATTGTTTTGTTCTTTTTTGTGCAGATTAGACCAAACAGGGTTGACAAGATTATTCAATTTAAACAATTAAACTATTAAATGACAATAGTTCACAAATAATAAAATATTTTTTTCAAAAGACGAAATATATATTTTTTAAAGTAAAGTTTTTCGTAGAATTCGAAAATGATGTTTTATTCTAGTGTACCGCTTTTCTATTATTAGCGAAAATTTGTTATAAGTATTTTATATATTTTATTTTTTATTTGCATTTAACTTTTATTTTCCTCTCAAGCTTATATCTAAAAAATAACATGAATATATTTAACTGTTTTATATTATTATTCAAAATTATTTGAAGAAAATTTTTTGGAGCTGTCAGTTTTGGGGGACTTAACTTCGTCCCTGATGTTAGAGTCAACTGCTAAATTTACAAGTTTGTTTTTTTTTATTGTTACTTAGAATTGTATTATTTTTACTAAAAATTATTTATTTGCATTTAATTCTTAAGATCATGAAATTTAAATTATTTTATAATAATTATATAATAACTATTATGAATGTTTGTAAATTTTAATGCGTAATAATATTAATAATAATAACAAATATTTCTTTTAATATTTTTATTTATTCAGAAACATTTTTTACAATAAGGAAACTTCTCGAGCTGAAAGCCCTGACAGAATGCGCTCGATTTGCTTAGTTATACGATTTTATATTTAGTAATTAATTAAAATATATAAATAAATAACGAAACTAATAACAATTCATATTAAATATAAATAAAAAAATATAAACATAAAATTTAATTAATATTTTAATAATAAAATATTATTTTATATTATAATTTTATGTTAATACGTATAATAATTTAGTAGTAAATTTTTGCTATTTTTAAATTATAATACGTAATAAATATCAAATGTGATACTATTTAATAATAAAATATTATTTTATAAATCATAGTAATACTTTTAAATTTTAATATACATATTTTTAAAATAATTGATTCGGAAACACATTTTTTAAAAACAAAAATACTGAGAATATATATTCATTATACAAAAATTAATTAAAAACAAAACTAATTACTTCACTAATATGAATTTAGGCCAAATAAGAAAATGCAAACAATACTTGGCAACGTTTAAAATTATTCAAAATTTATTTTTAGACTATTTTTGTCACAATATTTCTTAAAGTGTATTTACATTGTACACTAACAAAATCGAGGACAAACTTAAATTCGTAATAAATTTAAGTTATACATTGTAAAACTATAAAAATGAAAACTTCGCCACTACATTATAGTTTTTATTGCGTAGGCAAAAATGTCGAATAAACCATTTTTTAATTGTCATGATATCCTTTTCAGTTAAAACGCACATCCGAAACACTAAAACCACTTCAAGAAATTAAATAAAAACTCTTAAATAAGAGAAAAACTAACAATAAATTATACTCTTTACATCTCCTTTTATTTAATATTTTAAAGAGAAATTTTATTATTTACGATATAAGTACTCTTAAAAAATTGTAATTACACTCGGAAGAGAAAGTCATTGAATCTCCAAATTAATTGACTCATTCGTTAAAATTTTACTTCTTTAAATCCATTATTTTAGAATATCTAAACTCACTTCTAATTGTTTACTGGGACACACCAATCTAACTCAATTATCTTAATAAATAATGTTGGAGATGTTGGAGATATTTTCAAGAATTTTAAAGTTTAATTGATATAAACTCTTCTAAATTTAATTTTGGAATTTTATATAAACAACTCTTTGCCTATTTCTCCTATTAATAGTTGATATTTTAAAGACTTATACTATGTGTCCGCTTGTCTCATTTAGCCAATTTTTCTCACTAAAGCCGTTAATAAGTATAATTTACTATGCATATAAGTCACTGCTTCCCAACCGGTGATCCACAGGTGGTCCGCACGATGGTCCTTGAATCAAATTTAACAGGTATGCATATATAGCTTGTAGTTTGTCTACAGAGACCACACTTATTAAAAAATAAACACAAAAAATGTCCAAGTAATTATAGACCTTTATTATAGCCTCTTAAGCATATTAAAATAATGATACAGTCTATTATTCGTAAACATTGTGGTCCCTTTTTGAAACAAAAATATAATAGTAGTCTTTAGTCAAAAAAGGTTGGAAACCAATGATATAAATGAACTCATTAAAAATCAATTACCTGATTTGAGTTGATAAATGTCGAATGCAATTCTTGGAAATAAATTTCCCACAAGGGAAATTAGCTAAATTTGAAATATTTGCCAAATTTTTTATACCTAAAATGTAAACAAGCAAGCTATATCACATGTATAAGTTAACTTATACCAGTGG
>NC_051846.1:153403204-153406983 GCF_002237135.1 Teleopsis dalmanni | reverse complement strand
TTACTGCCTATTTGCATTTATTTTAAGGGTTTTCAATTAATCTACTAGATATTGCGGAAATATATTGTAGAATTAGAATACTACAATAATTTACACAATTTTTTGTGTAAAAGATATATCAATAAGGAAGTAGGTCCAATTAGTAATTAGAACTTTTACAATGTTTGACTTAATTTCTTTAAGTTAGTTAAGGTTACTATGGAAGTCATCTTAAATCATCAGCTCACTTTGCCTTACGAGTAATAACACAACTGATGGGACATTCACTATTTTTGTTAATTATGGAAAGGTGGTAGTACACCTTTATTGAGCAGATTACTTAGAATCTACAGGTCTATTGTGATACGACAACTAATGGGACCTTTACTATAAGATAATTTTCGAATTAATTCATGTTACTATGGCCATCACCGTAAATTATCAGCTCACTAAGAAAACCTTTACTATTAGATAATTATCGAACGAATTTACTTTACTATAACATTCAATTTAAATGATAAGTCCACTTTGTACTCCCGAGTTCACTGTGATATCATTACCAATGGGACCTTTACTGTTTTTGTTTAACCTACAGGTGCATTGTGATAGCATTACTAATGGGACCTGTACTATTATAAATAGGTAATTATCGAATTAATTTACTTTATTGTAGCAGTTAACCTAAATGATCAACTCACTTAGATCCTATAGGATCATTGTAATACCACTACTTATGGGACCTTTACTATTAGTTAATTTTCGAAATAACTTACTTTATTGCGATAATCACCCTGTATGATCACCTCACTTGATCCTATAGGATCATTATGATATCACTACTAATGCCGCCTTTACTATTAGTTTATTATCGAATGAATTTACTTTTGTAAATGTTGTTGAGAATTTTTTAAAGAATCCTATAGGATCATTATAATACCACTACTAATGGTACCTTTATTGTCAGTTAATTATCGATATAATTTACTTTCGTCAATATTGTTGAGAATTTTTAAAGAATCCTATAGAATCATTGTGTTATCACTACTAATGGTATCTTTATTGTCAGTTAATTATCGAATTAACTTACTTTCGTAAATGTTGTTGAGAATTTTTTAAAGAATCCTATAGAATCATTGTGTTATCACTACTAATGGGAACTTTACTGTCAGTTAATTATCGAATTAATTTACTTTCGTAAATGTTGTTGAGAATTTTTTAAAGAATATATAATTGTTTTTTTTTCTTTTTCTTATACTGAATATATCTTATATAAACAATAGTTCTCAACATCAATCGCAAATAAATTAGAAAGTACAATAATGATTGACAACACTTCATAAAATTAGTTGAATATATTTCCTATATCCATTACGGAACTAATTTTATTATTTTTAGCAATATATTATAAAAGTATGTCTTCTTAATTAAAATATATTGCAAAATAAGTTGGCAAAATAAGCCAACTTATTTCAAAGTTACATTTATTTGTTTATAAAATTTACTCGTTTAAATATTGTAATGGATAATTATTAGCATAAAAAATTACTTCGTATGTAAAGGCGTTCCAAAACTACCGACAAAATTATCTGATTCTAACGCATAACCGCATAAGTCATTTGCGTAAACAAACCCACAATTTTTGCTGCATAGATATTCGTAGGTTCAGTGCCAGTGCTTCGACAAATTCACATGATTTCTATCTATAGAGTATCTTGTTTTATGCGTGCTTCGAGCATGAAATAATTACAATAATTTGTTACTTTTATAGACCTTGACATTGTAAATTTCATAATGGAATAAAATTTATTTATACCCATTTATATTGTATAATTCCTTTGCATAATTGCATTATTTGTTTTGATTATGATAAATGTGGAGTTATGTTTTTAAAAAAAATTTTATTTTACTTTAACATTAAATTAAAAAACATGAATAAAATTGTAATAAATTGAAAAAATAATAGATAATATTTTTATGTAAAAAAACAACAATTGTTAGTTATATAAAGTTTTCAAATTTAATAAATTTATTTGTTAATTTTTCCATACCATAAACTTTTTTATTTGTTACTAAAATAATGCCTTCTTTACAAAGTGGACTTATTCTAAAACTTTTAAAAGTATAATTAAAACAGAAAACACTCTTTAAATGAATTTAATTTCAGTTCAGCACATTTCAATTACCAATTCACTCAGGCATACAGTCAATGCTCAATTTAACTTAACTTACACATTAAAGTAAGAAACCAAAATGGCAACTATCTGTACTAAACATAAAAAATAGTGATTGAAAAACCACCAAAGTCCATGCTGACAGCAATATAAAATTGATGAAATTAGAAAAAAAAAAATAAGACAGAAGTGCAAGCAAACAGCACTAAAACAACAAAAGAATAATTCAAGCATTTACGAAATATCACTAAATATTTTGGTCTAAAATTATTACAAAGATTTGGGTAAGCTTTTTCAATATTAAAAAAAACTCTTTTACTTTTATTGACTAAAGTTATAGAGGGGTTATCACTCTTCACCTACATTTATAGATTTCATTTGCAACAGTAGATTTTAGCAGCAATGAACTCTTTATGTTTAAGTTTATGGATTATAAACTATTTTGTTTATGTATGTAATTAGTAAATATGTGATAATTAATAGATACATCTCTGGTATGTTGATTTTGAAAGTAAAAGTTATTGCTGATTCATAGACATACAGTTAAAAAAGTCTTTAGAATTATTAAATTAAATAAGCAATTTTTATTAGTTCATCAGCATTGATTTGCAGCCTCCAAAAATCCCCCAAATTATGTATCAGCAGTAGTCTTAGAAGCACTTCTATAGGTAATTTCTTCTTCTTTCAGGAATTTCGTGTCAATTAATTTGGATTTAAGCAGCAATGTTATTGTAACAATTTATTTAACAGAGTTTTTATGACTTGTTATTGTCCAACTCATATTGGTATTTGGACACAGAGACATAACGACAGCTGTAAAGCAGACAAACTTGCTACAGTGGGTTTATTGCTCTCTAAAATTCATCTCTTTGATAATGATATTCATCTTGCAATTGTGTACCTATGGGTTGCAATAAAAAGCTGGTTACTTAAAGTACTTTCTGTCAAGAAACAAATTTCCTGAGGGAGTTGTGACCCATGTAATTGTTTCGAAGTAAGAAGTTGTGAAGTTGTTAAATTCGAAGTAAGATAAGAATTTTAGTCAGATAACAAGACTCGTCGGTCAAAAATTGAATTAAATTTGATGCAGACAAACGTCAGTGCACTAACAAAGCAGGCAATACGAGTGGGGGTTGGAAATTAAGAAAAAAATATATAGACTTAAAATTTTGATATCCTAAACAAAGGACTTTAAAATTTTTATATACTTTGAACATCTGGAACAGCTTCTCTAATTAATTAGTAATTAACGTTATTATATTCCAATGTAAATAATTAAAACAGAGTTCTTAAAACTTTCCTAATACAAGTATATAATTAAATTATTAATAAGCTCAGAATTACCCGGTAATAGATCAATAGACTTTCCCTTTTTTAAACAACGTTTAGTCATACAAATATGCTAAATCATTTATAATTACAAATATAATAGGATTTAAGTTTTCGCTTTGGTATACAAATCTAATTTCATTAATAAAACTAATACAGCTAATTAAACACTTAACCACAATTACAGTATAACAAATATTAAAATTATTTTTTTGTTTTACCTTAGTAATTAAATTAGACACGACAATTACTATATACTATATAGTATATTAAAATAAATGATTTTTTTTTTATTTTTCA
>NC_051846.1:153401861-153403104 GCF_002237135.1 Teleopsis dalmanni | reverse complement strand
GTTTTGTCTTTACGACTTATTTCGTTTCTAGAACCATGGTGTTATGCACAACTTTACCGTTTGTTTTCAGAATCTATTCAATTAAATAATATATTTTATATATCATTTTTAACCATCACAACCTCCTACCAAGTTGTGACTATTCACTAATATATATAGTGAGGAAAAACCAGATTGAGTTGTTTGAATTGCCTGAAATGTAGTAGGTATTGACAAATATTACAAGTCCATTTCAAAAAAATGGGGATTTTAGATCTGATTGATCTATCTTAATAATTGGGCACGACAATAGGATGAACTGTTGAAATGATAATCAGAATATATAGATTTTAAAAAGTCTCCGCTGCCTTCATTCATTACTTTACTAACAAACTGCAAGAACAATAAAAGCTATAAGCTTACTATGAGAACAAACCATATATGAAATATTTTGTGATTTTTTTTCAGAAATTAATAGAATTTTTCAAGGATAGTAAAGTTGTAAGCACTATCAAATAATTTTTTTAATTAAAAGTGAAAAGTACGTTTCTAATTAAATATGCTTCAATAAACTCAAATGGTGATAACATTTGATTTAGACCTAAATGTAGCTTTAGACCTAAATGCCAGTATAAATAATATATTATCGTTTATATGCTTAGAAGTAACAAATTTGTACTGTACTTACCATATCGAGTGAACACATTTTCTTCCGTTTTTAGTTCCATTAATTATGCAAGTACACCCCGCGTATTCACCGGTGACTTTTATGCACGCAAACAAAAGTCACATGACGCAGTTCGAATATGTCAAATTAATTTTCCAAATCAGCTGATTAAATGTCATTTATCATAATTGGAAATATTTTACGCGTTTAATATGAAATTTACACGCAGTAGCTGAAAATGTCAAATGGAAAAGCGAAATTAGCATTTTTTTTCCAAAAATAGTTGACTTTCATATGAGAACGACCACCTCACAGAACCTTAGAGAAATAGTTCGTTTAATGAGTTTATTGAATTTTGATGAACTGTCATGACTTGGCATGCATAATTTCGCTGCTGACATAGGAAAATGCACACGACATGAATTTGATATGAAAAATTACTGCCTAATGTGTTGCATGTCACTTATACAATATCCGAAATGAATGTATCTGAAAATTTGAGTAAAAATCGAAATGAAAATAAAAAGCAGCTGAAAATTTGTGAAAAATATTTCATTAACGCAACGCAAAAGAGGACTAAATGTATGTTTTTTTTTT
>NC_051846.1:153388540-153401761 GCF_002237135.1 Teleopsis dalmanni | reverse complement strand
TTTTCGCACTGGTGGAAGTTATAATACGGCGCTGGATTTTAACATGGATACCTATTAAAATCCATGTTAAAATTAAAAAAACATCTCGGTTTTTAAAGAAGTTACGATGAAGAGGAGTAGAATGCTGTCGCCAGATAGTTTATCAAATTTTATAAACATTACATTAGAAAAGTTGGTAGTATTCGTTAAATAATCAAGTTTGGTTTTGAAGTTGAGGAGAGGAATGGAGATCATATTAAAAAGTGTTTTATAGTGAGCCTTGAATGCTTCTATGACTATCATCAGCCATATGATCAAACATAAGGTAAGATATGTTGATGCTGACAATTCTTTTATAATCACAGATTAGGTTCTTTTTAGGAATTTTTTCCTATAGTGTCTAAAATTAATCATGTTGTTTAACACTATATATTTCATTCAGTAATTAAGTTAGAAATATTAGTAGAGTTATACATACATAAATTTTTAAAATTACTAAGTAATTCTTTTATTTATTTATAGGTTTGATGTACAATAAATGCTAAATAGTTTTTAGAAGTTTTCTTTATCTTTTTTGTTACGTTTTGAAGATTCTTATAATAATTTATTCATGATAATATATAATGTGGCCTTACATTATGATTATTGTCTTATCTAATATTTGATTCTTTGTAAATTATGTAGGAAGATGTTTTAATATATATATTATTTCTTAGTCTGTCTAGTACAGATTTAATAAAGTACATATGTATATCTTTACTATATAATTTTTCGACTGTCTGGAGTTATATATTTAATGCAAGATATTGACTCTTTGTCTGCTTAAAACATATATGTTTGGATTTAAGGAAGATAACATAATAGAAATTAAGTAAGTATCAACGGTTCGTTTTAAATATATTATATACAAATGTCTTCAGGTCAAAGTTCAAAGCTGTATCATTCTTTTCTTATCATTCTTTCATTATCATTCAAGATTCGACAATGGTACGCCGGTGAGGATTTCGAGTAATCTAAGCGATATTTCATTTCAAAAACTATTGTACAGTTCCATCCAAATATATGTCGAAATAATTAAGCACATCAATTAACATTATATATAATATAAGTATACTTATGTGTAAATTAACATGAATGGTTCATTCGCTTTATTGTTTTGTGTAATAACAACAAAATTCGTGTTAGGCAAGCAGATTTTTTACAGGTACAACAAAGTTGATTAAACTAATTAATTTTGGCCAAGAAATGTGGATGTGTAGAAACAACTTCTTCATTCATAAAACTTAAAAACAGACCAAAAAATATTGTAAAAATTTTTAATAAAAAAAATTTCATTCATAAAAAGGCAACATGAAATTCATGCAAAAATTTCTTATGAATTATGTTAATTATTATTAAGAAAAAAGAAAAAAAAAACAGAAAAGCTAAAATAAATCCCGACAATAATTAATAATACATATATATCAACACATATATAAAAATATATGCATATCGATGTGTAAATATAGTGTCTGTAGTTGTCTTGAAAAATATTAAAAATACCAGCAATTAACAAAAATTAATCAGACATAAAATAAATTAAATAATTTTAAGGGAATTATGAGTACAGAAACGCTCAAGTGGGAAAACAATTATGAATTTTATAGAAAAAAAAAAATAAGTTGAAAAGAAAAAAAACTAAAAACTAATACAATTAATTTTTCAACATTTAAAAAGTAATAAAAAACAATAATAATGATAATAATACTTTTGAGTTGTGAAAAATTATTTCTGAATTAGCATGTGAACTTATGTCTACTTGAAGCCCACAATGGCGGGCATGGATAAATTGGCTCGAAAGCCACTTAGCTTGGCTCAATTGCGAACATTTGACCACTTCTGGAACTTGACTTTGCGCTCGTAGTGTTAAAATGAAAAATATCGCATTTTTTGTGGACTGGCGCGTACTCGCATTCGTAACTAAAGTAAACATAAATGTTAATAATAATAATAATAATTTTACGGCCGTAGTAATAATTACGCGCGGCTGTACGGCGTTGCCACTTCTCGGTACTGCAAACTGGTTCGTTGTTGCCTGACTTCTGGTAGCTGCGATTTGTTTGTGTCGTATTTAAATTTTGACAGGCAAGTGGCGGCCATCAAATCTTGGCAACGAGTTCACATACAAATCTGAGCGCAGTGGCCGAGATAGCGGTAAATGAAATAAGAAAGAGATTAATAATAGATGAAATACGAAAACAATAACAATAATAATGAAAATGTAATGACAATAAATTTAATGACAGTTATCTTCATGTGTTAGCCAGCGGTAATGGTAATAGGAATACACTTGAAAAAATCATCACAGCTTAGAACACTGAAGTGATTGGCAAGTGGTTAATTGGCTTATGGAAAAAAATAGATTTGCTAAAAGAGTGAACTTCTATTAATAAACTCTTCAAACAAGTCTATTAAAATGTACATCTTAACGTTTTAATATATTTCATGTAATATTCAGATATGATATTCGCATAAGTGGTGATCAATTAGAAAATAGAAATGATCACGCATAATCAAAAATGCTGGAAAGTTAACTAACCATAAAAATTAAAATATCTTTATGTTCTCTTGTGCGAAACATAGTATCTATGTTATCAATTGTAAGTTGAATTTGTGATGAGACTCTCATCACGCAACAATATCACTCCCTGAAAGCTCCACTTTTCATAACACATGCTCCATTCAAAGTTGTTGATGCCTTTAGATATGACTTTCTTATGGTAATCACCAACAATCTCATTCTATGAAAACTCACGTTCTATTATGCTCCAAATAATGAATACATTTAGATATGACTTTCTTAGGGTAATCAGCAACAATATCATTCTATGAAAACTTAAAATTTCTTAATATTCGATTTTCTTTCAAGCTGTGGATCCATATAAATAGATGTTGTCATGAGAATCTGCAACAATGTCATCTATGAAAAAGACACATTTTTTGAAGTAATTATATTGTTCTATTTCAAGTCTATCTAATATTTTAGTTTGACTTCTTTATAGGAGCCTACAGCAATATAGGTCCACAAAAACTCTGCTTCTCTTAAACTCTTTTAAGTTACGGCTGTTGCGTCGCGGTGGTGTCGAGAATCTTATGAGTTTCACTATAATGTCTAATAGGCGATATCGTTGTTTTGTAATCCAATCCAGTTTCGTTTGCATTTTCGTATTTATTCTGTATTCTGAATAGTTCAAGCTCACGCATTCGTGTGCGTTAAGTCTAATAAAACCATATGCATAATATTCCTCGTAGATATTGAACTATTGACTAGTCTTTTTATTCACCGAACATAGAAATGCCACTATATTACTATAGTTATTCAATATAAAGCAATTTTTTGGTGATATATATATTTATGACTTTTCATGTTGTTTTAAGTGATATAAAGAAATTTTCTCTGCTTTTACTTTACTGTTAGTATAATGTGCCAGCGGTTATTTATTGCAAATTTAGTTTTTCGATGTTTTATTATTGAAAAGTTAATAAGTCCGTAAGTCCGTAAGTCCGTAACCACTTCTGACGATCTTACTCTCTCCGTTAATGATTAGGTTAGCCTTGAACGAGTTTAATTATACTGAATTGATATTACTCTAATCAATGGAAGAGGAAGATAGAATACCACAACTACTGTTTACGATCATATTCCATTCTTAATGATTTTGAAATTAGCTTTCAATGATATTATTTACAAAGAAAAAAGAATTAAGATAATTCTGTAGAATACAAGAGCTAGGGAATAATAATCATACGTTATCAGCATGACTATGGATGTCCATTGAATATAACGGTAGCTTATCATATCAACTAATTCAATACTTTTTGCAAATGCATTGAGGACCACAGATGTTCCGAAGAATTTTGCTCTTAAATGTTTCTAATGTCTCTCCTCACTGTTGGTGATATCCAGCAGAACGTGCATGATAAGAGACTTGCAGAGCGTGCTTTTTGTTTGTCTTTCCCAATTACCTACTTAGCCCGAAGTAACATCTGTTGGCAAGAGTGATTCTTTGTTGAATCTCAAGGATGACGTCATTTTTGGCGTTTACGCTGGTTTCCAAATAAACAACTTTCTTTTAGAACTTTGAACTTGTAATTGCCATCTGTGACGAGGATCCCAAGACGCTAAAGGGATTTGTTTAAAGAAAGTACTTCGTTATAAAAAGTAAACGGTATTAATAAAGTCCAACTAAAATCAAATTCCACTTTATAAGAAAATACTGAGTATTTTTGAAATTTAATAGGTTCGACAGTACAATGGAGTACCATGACGGAAAAATAACATATATTGTAAGTGTTTAAAGTCATGCACAGTTGTTTTTTTTGCTGCTAACTAATAAGAATTAATAACTGCGTCGCACTATTGATATAAAAATTGCAATATCGATGCAATATTGATGCAAAATCGATCAAGTAATATAAATTTGATTTCAGAATAATAACCTTATTTTGCTTAACATAAAAATACATAAAAGATAGAGCCCTGAAATTATTTGCGAAAACTGACAAACTTACCAACACCGCGTTATCAAATCTCAGAGTGGTTACAGGCTCCTCAGGGAGGTATCCGGATCTGAGATCAATTATTGCATAGTGATAAACAATAGTCCAGTCAAAGCGTAAAGAGGGGTTTTAAAAATACCTCGAGTTAAGAAAGAATAAAAGTGCTCAAGTGCACTAGCTTCAACATAATAAGAATAAGTCCTTCTTTAATTTAATTTACGAAGATATTTTCTAGTTCAATAAGTACATGAATATTCTCTGAAATTGTTCATCATTTATTCCTCCACTATAGTCTCAATAATTTCTTGCAGTGTAATTGAAACTATAATATTAAAAATTTTTAATAAAATTATTTTATTCTTATTTTGCTTCCCTTTTGATTTTTCATATATAAAATTATTGTTTTCGTAGAAATGAAACGAATAATTTACTGTGGGAACATTATTCATAAAATTTTTACCAAACATGTAAAGTTAAAAAAATAATTACAATTTTTAGGTTTTAGTTGTTTTATTATTAAAAAAAAAAAATATTAAAAACAAAATTTCGAACGGAAGTGTTTGTTAGTAATTAACAAGCACAATTCTGAACCTGCAACTACCAAAGTTGTTTTCGGAGTTTTGTCAAGAATTTACGACATTTTCGGTTTAATTGGAGTTTTTATTAATAATTTTCCCCTCCTCTTTCCCAAAGGTGTTTATCGTTTTGAGGTAATAACTGATTTTCGTTTAATGGCCTTTTTATGTTAAGAAAACATAATTCTCATATGTTCATACGAGTTCGCAAGAAGTTTATTAAAAAATTTATAATAAAAAATATATTATAAAGAGTGGCAGGATTTATTAAGAAAGTTTTTGTTTAATGCCATGATGATATTAGCAATAACTACAACAATATTAACTAGAATATACATTATGTTAATTTATTATTTTTTTAAATCACTTTGTGAAAGTACATATCATAGCGTTTGTTACATCAAAAATCCGCAAGTATGGTAAATGTTTAGGTAAGAAATTAAATTTTAAATTTTGAATTTTTTTTTAAATTAAAAAATTACTCATCATTTTGCACTTCAAAGCCACTTACTTTTAAATGTTTAAAAATTTTTTTTTTCAATGATTTTTTTTAAATTTTTTTTGTAAACATTTTTTATTACTGTTTATTATTTTTGTTTTTATATTTTCAGTATTTAATGAATTCATTAAACAACATCAATAAATTGAAAATGACAAAGTTGGCGGTTTTTTATGCACTTAACGCTCCTTCAACTCCGTTTAGAACGCATAAATTTCGTATTGAGACGATAAATCAATGGCTCACAAATAAACACGATAAAAGGATTTTTAAAAATTATGCACGCCTGCGCAAAAGGTTTGGCGATGTTATTCAATTCGAAACAATAAATTTTTAATGCATAAATACATATATATATACAAAAAAAAAAAACAAGATAAAGTTTAATAATCAAACGTAAGGAAACAGAAAATATGGAGAGTTAAATTTTAAGTAGAAGAAGATTAAAAATTGTTTGCTTGAATCAAATCCAATCAAAGCCAAACAAAATTATTAAAATATTATATTTAATTACAAATATTGGAATAAAAAAATATTATTAAGCACTAGAAGTATATATTATAAAAAAAATATCATTTACAAATTTATAAATTTTAGCAAGAGAATCGAAACAGATGAATATTTAACCCCATTAGGCGCAAAGCAAATATATTGAAAGCATAAATAGAGTTGCTTACCAGCTCTTCACCATTTTCGTAAGCTTTTCGCTCTTAGTATTGTAAATACAATCGGATGACGAATAATCTTGACAGTTTTACGCATGTTATGCAGACAGCCAAATCACAATTAACCAATTAATTCTGTTACTACTATTTTAATACTTTTTAGTTTTGTCTAAATTAAGGGGGTTGTGCTTTAATTTAAAAGATTACATCACATGTCTGCTCTTAAAAGGTCAAGCATTTTAATATCAATTGATATGAAATTCTGTTTTCACTAATGTGACTTGAAACACCCAATCTCGTTACAGTAACTGAAGCTTGATCCAGTTTACTCTCTAACTCTCATTGTCATATTTTTAAATAATTTTAAATACAACAACAATTACACAATTATAGTGATTATGCCGGTCTGCATAAATGACGCTAAGTAAACATTATCTTCCAATTTTGTTTTCCAGTACTAATAATGCCTTTTAAAAATAGGAAACTGGTTGACATAATCTGTCGAAGTGCTTTTAAGGCAGTTAAGAAGTCACCGGAGAACACATTAAACATCTACATTTTTAGTTTTTAGATCCTTTTTTTAATAATTACAATTCAGAAATATTTTATATATATTAAAAGAATAGTACAAGAGAACTTAGATGTACTTAAGAGAATACCAATGGTGTTGCTTATTTTAATTGAGATTAAGAGTATAGACATGTAGGTATATATTAAGCACTAGAACAACAATTACTGTAGAAATATAGTACATAATAATAATTTATAAATTTGTAAATATATATGTTCTTGTTCAATTGGAACAGTGACTTGATCTAGCGGTTTCAGTTCACCTCTATCGTTGACAAACTGTTATTTAACATAGTAGGACTACAGTTTTAGTATTTTAAACTATAGTTTCTTTTGTTCGGACTGCTATGTTTCTTTAGAAACCCACTATTCTCTTAATTTTTATTCAGATAAACCTATTAATTTTATTAATAATTTTTCAGACAATTCATTTTAGAATGATCTTGAAAATACCAAGGAATATAGAATATAGAAATATGTCGACAACAACAATATTGTCGAGTTCTCAATCTACATCGACCTAAACTAACGTCATTACGTGGTTTAATAGCAAAACAACAATATTGTCGAGTTCTCAATCTACATCGACCTAAACTAACGTCATTACGTGGTTTAATAGCAAAACATACGCTTTGAAAAAAGAAGAGATTCTCATTCTTGTAGTTTACAAAACTAAACAAATTCATAATTCTTTATTTTCATCCATTGTTACTTATTTTGGTAGTCCACATTTTAATTTGCCTTTTATTAAACTAGTAAAGATTAAGAAACTGAACTAAAATTATTAATTCGATTTCTTAAAAAGATCCTTTGCAACCATATTTCAAAGATAGAACGGAATCTGACGGATGAAGATTATGTAGAAAGCAAAGTAATATATTGGCTGCAATACCTTGTCCAATCTTTCGTTACTTCACCTGGTATTTCGTATGTTAACCGATTTTCTTTAATATAATGATAATGATATTAATGTTTTTTTCATTTTAAGTTTAAGAAATTTCTCTGAGAATAGTGGATTAATGGATTTCACTATTATAATCTGAGTTAGAAGAAAATACCACAAGTTTAAACATCGAAAATGTTTAATGGTCTTTATTAGCTCAAAAGAAAATATAATTACATTTATGAGTCATGATTTGTATCCGTTTCAATAATATATAATTGATTGGAGTGAGATGCCTTTGGGAGGTTTATCATTGAGAGAATAGTACACTATTTTCATAAAATTTCTGCAAATATCCAAATCGTTTATAGTATTAAAATTTAGGATATTCCTTTTTTAATTATATGTGGGAGACAGGAAACCCAACGTAGTTGAATAGGTGAGGTATATCAGAAGCTTTATTATTTCCAATATTTATTATTGTCTTGTTAGAAACTGTCGTATTAACTTAGTAGTTAACGAATGTCTAAGTTATAATTCATTATTATTATATGTGTTTACTTCTCCATTTGCTTCCAGAAGGTCCTTGGTTATGGACTAGAAATACTATATTTTTTTTTTTTTGAGATTCAGCAAGTAACTGCTTAGAAAGTTATTTTTTGAAACAATTGTGTAGGTTAGAGTGAGTTGTAAGCAAGTTTTTGTCAGACCTTTGACGCCTGACCATATATGTTTATGTCAATAGCGGTTAAAAAGATTTAACATTATTTGCCATAATTACCAAATGAATATTATTAGCTATAGTTTTTATAAACATATCCAATTAATTGCATATCATATCAAAAGTTGTGGTTCTTAGACTGTGAGCAACAATCATCCTTTAGAAATTTAAGAATTTTTTAAAAATGAAAATTTTTGAAATATTTCTATAAAATATATATAGATAGATATATAGATGATATAGGTATAGAATATATATTATATAAAAAATATTTTTTACATATATAAACATTAAAGTTTCTAAATTTTCCTAACCCAAAAAAATTAGAAATTGACAAAATTTAAACAAAATTTAAACCTTTAAAACTAACAAACAATTAACATGATTTACTTAATATTTTTCTTTGGGTGTAAGCTGTTCAAAGCGTAGGTGTCGAGTATTGATATTCACAAATAGCAAATTTTTAACATAAAAATACAACGCGACGCTAAACACACGACAATTTGTCGACTGTCAAAGTTGATTAAGTGAACCTGATCGGCTTTAAAAATAAATTGCAAAAATTTGTTGATTTTAACACACAATGACACTTACAAAAAAATTTAATCTTGAGGAAAATCCTTACAAACTCAACAGTTGACTTTAAATTTTTATAAAAATATTTATATGACTTAAGAAAATATTATATTTCTCACACTCTTAGTTAGCAATGACAACAACAACTCCACAATAATAACAACTAGAAGTATCTGCAACAATCACTAATTCAGCAATTTTTTTTATTTAATTTACTTGATAGACATTTTGCATTAAACGATAAACTTCAACTATGAATCTGTTGAAATTGATCAATTCACATAATTTCAAGCCGAGTCCGCGTTTATGCTCGCCATGTAAATCCCATCAGAAACTGACAGGCGGCGGGTCAAGCTGCATTAGAATTTCATGGGTAGAATTATGGATCCTCTTCTCTTTCTCTAAAGTAAAAATCTATACTTTATTTTACGCTGAAGACAAAAGTCAAGTAGAACTTTGAGTGTGCAGCAGGTTTTTATGATTGACAACTTTTGATTATAGTTGCTCCTTCTCATTTTGTGCGATGAATTGTAGCAATTCTTCATGTCTTCGATGTTAATGGGAAGATACGTAATTTGCTTTCTTCGATTTTGACTGTAAGACAATGTACGCACGTCTTGCGTTCTTATTCACAAATTGTTTTTAATTGCTGGAGAGAATAACTACGAAGTCTCATTGATCTTTTGGGGTTTTTCGCTCGGTTTTGAGCATTTGATTTGCTAATTAATAGTTTGCCGCATAGGATTGACATTTGAACATATTTTCATGACATTTCGCATTTGGATCTTAAACATAAACATTTGAGTTTTGATGTGCTGCAGGGGATTCAAAACAACTGATTTTGTGCGAAGACTTCATGCTGCGTAACTGGTCTGCTTTATAATGATAATCGCAGCATCCTGAAGAGTTCAAAGTCAAACAATAGCTAGTGAACGAATTCTTTAATGAGCTATTTGTATGCAAATGCAGTATGCATGTATCCCAGTTATTACAATGAATGTGTTTGGATATAGTAAATATTAAACATTTTGAAGTACGTTTTGAAATATTTAACTGAAATCAGAAATTGAACAGAACTGCCTATTTTAGCCAGTCTAATCGCCATGTTATGCAGAGTGTCTCGGGCACGGCAATATTCGCTCTTTCGGGCTATGCCAAAAATGCATGCTATGCAGAGTGTCACATCAGTATTGCCAGTTTTGTATTTCAACTACTTCTTGGTACTTCTTGGTAGTGCCTAAATTTAAAACGGAAATTTAATCACTTTCAATTTGCCACCAAAAGTAACCAGCAAGAAAAAACTGATAGAGACTGTAATAATGTTATTTTGCTATTATATTATCTTATAATAATTGTTAACAGTACTTAACAGTACTTACGCCTTTCTTTAAAATCGGAGAGTATAATAATAATATTATTAGCGATTTACATAAAAAGGCTGTGTTGCTTACTGTCATTTTATCTCTAAAACGTATTAGAATTGGAGTAAACAACACTGTTTTGCCTTAGTGCCGGAGCACCAATACGTCGGCTCTCATGCCGGAATTTGAACGGCCATATTGTTTTTTCTCTCATTCCCAAATTTAAAATTTGCATTGAAAACAAAAATAATTTTACTCATGCCGTGCTAGAGACACTCTGCATAACATGGTCCTAAAGAGACTTATTTAAGTTTCTTTTTATGTTCGAATAGTTAGTTCAATTTAATATTACAGAACTGGGTATGATGTGGTGAAGAATTATAATATAGTAACAGAAACGATGGGTTAGACAGAAATTTTTGAGTAGAATGAACAACAATCGACCAACTAGACACGTCTTCAGGGATATTGTGAGTCCCAGCAGACATTTTAAACGATAATGGTAAAGCTGGACATATTGTAAGCTGTTCATCTAGTAATTATTGAGTGCAGAATGAGGACTAATAACAATGATATCTGATGAAAAATGAGATGATAAATCAATAGACTTAATTCGAGCAAATAAATTGCTATTTTTAGTAGAATTCTATCTATTAATAGAGAAATGTGTTGTGATGTATTTAAATGTAATATATTCACCTATCGTTTGTAGAGTGTTCAATATATCAAAATAAAGCGCACTCAGGCAGGAGCGTGAGAAGCTGTGCGCATGCGTATTTTGTTGTTTCACATCAAAAAATATTGATTAATGCCTTGCAATTCTGCTCATTTTTCGTGTTAATTTCTTTTTATTTATTTATACAGAATTTTTATTTTTTTAATTTATTTATTTATTTTATTTTTTTTTGTTTTTTTTTTTGGAATTGAATATGCGCGATTTACTAGCTGACTTACGCTTTAAGAGGCACATTGGCAGCTTGAAATGTGCACTGGGGCAAAGCTGTCAAAGATTTTGACATGTGGAAAAATTGCTGGGTTGCTCGAGGAGTATCAGTAAATGAACGTGTGCGCATAAATGAATGACATGTGTTATATTGACTTGTGAATTTGCCATAAAATTAAATTTTAATCGAAATTGGATTTTTAAACTCATTTGTAAAATCAAATCAAAAAAAAAACAAAAAAAAAAAACAAATGAAAGAAATTCCTTAAAATAAAAAATTATTATACATACCGAGTATATGTGCTTTGATTTATTGGGCAGAATTTTTTTATATCTGATATATCAACCAAAGATTGCATCATTTTACTTTTAGCAATGAAATGAAACATAAAGCGTAAATAAATTATAAATTAAACACTAATAAAATCAAAGCTAATGTGCATGTGCGGTCTTTAAAAAAAAATAAAATTTATTTTTTATTTGACATATCGATGTCGGCGAGATCACACTTTAATAAAAGAATCCTCTCTGCCGGCAATCTCATCAATATCCTCAAAGTAAGATAACGAGATTTTTATTGCTCCTTCAGTAAACAATACATTCAAGCACAAATAGATACAATGTATAAATCTTGTGGGTTCCATAAAATCATTTCTTCTTTTTTTTTCTGGTTTGAAACAAAAGATGCACTGTTTTTGAAAGCAACAAATTTGTACCTTTTGAGTAAATGAGTAAACAATCTGGCAGGTTGTAAAATATCTGAAGCAAATGACGAAGTTTCTAATTACACAAAGTGCAGTTCAGTCTAATAAAAATCTTTGTTCGGTTAAAATGTAAACAAAACATCGACGAATTCTGTAGGAGATTTGTTTGGACGTGTAAACAATTGCAGTGCCGCGCATGCCTCATGACTTGCGTTCATCATTCTCCATTATTGGACCGCACCACATCGTTCAATTGTTTGCTTGTTAATTTTGTGGGTTTTATGTTAAATCAAACCTCGAATGAAAGGTGAGGTATGCATTCAACAAATAATTAAAATTGTTATTCAGTTAAAAGATTTATTCAAAAATATAACAATTAATATTTGTTTTACTCCATTTTGTATTCTATCTTTTGTTTAGTTTGATAAGAAAAAATAAGCTTATCGAAAAATGTTATTTAGTCTAAGACAAACTTTATAAGCCTTCTACATTGGAACTGATGGTTTTATTACAGAGCTAGCAGTGTTAACATATGAGATAAAACGAAATAGTCATTGACCTTTATAAAGAAGATTGAAGAAAATTTAGTTATTTATTATATTATATTACCTAGATTATTCAAATGAACTATTAAGGCAACAATCGAGCACAAGTATTTAAAAAAAAGATTGTAAGTATATTCTCATTATTTACGTTTATAAGCAATGCTAACTATCTATAACATATAGTGACTGTATTTTAAATTGAGACACATTGAAAGCAGTGTAGTTAGTACACATAATAGTTAAAAAATGTTTTTAAAAATTGTAACGTTTCGTTTTCAAAAATCAAAATTTCAACGAGTTTTAGAGAGTCAAAACATCTGCAGACTAGTTGTCAAAGCAACTATCGCATACACTGCATAAAATATTTTAACATTCATCGGCATTTGCTTCTATGCCAAAGTAAACTACGCCACACCACCAATACGAAGGTTTCATGTGTCATCTGTTTGATTGATGAGTTTCCAGAAACTTCCCGGAACTTCATCTAAAGATCATTATGAGAATTGGTGATACACATCAAGACTAATGATACACTGCAAAATAGCCGACTATGTAATGTGCATGTAAGCTATCAGAAGACTATGAATATATTGAAATAAACGTCATAGTTTGCTTTTCTAATAAAGATCGGAAGTAATGCAGGTTCACCCTATAAACTACT
>NC_051846.1:153372763-153388440 GCF_002237135.1 Teleopsis dalmanni | reverse complement strand
AATTCTCATTTAAAATTCGCGCGCTGTATATTCTTCGATATTTTAAGTTTATGTAGTTTGGCAGCAATTAAGGACAATTACTATGCCAAAAATGAGCGCGATCTGTCGGACAGTTCGTTTACGGCAGCTGTTTAAACCAGTTCACCTCAGTAGTGCGTTGCGAAAAAAACAATGGAAAAAAATATTGAACAAAGAGTTTGCATCAAATTTTGTTTTTCGAACGAAATTTCGTGTGCAGAATCGTTGCGAATGCTACAAAAGGCTTATGGGGAATCAGTTTTATCGAAAACTCAAGTTTATGAGTGGTACAAAGCCTTTCAGGACTGTCGTACGACCGTCGAAGACATGCCGCGTTCTGGACGACCTTCGACCTCTACCACCGACGAAAACATTGAAAAGGCAAAGGAAATCGTGTTCAAAAATCCTCATGTGAGTGTTAGAGAGATAGCACGAGAGCTAGGCATCGGTCGTGAGATGGCTCGTTTGATTTTGGTGGACAATTTGTGTATGCGACGTGTCAACGCCCGGCTTGTTCCGATTCACCTCAATTTGTTCAACATTATCAACGATTTTAAGGCCAAACATTCAATAAATACCATCGAACAGCCACCGTATTCACCTGATCTTGCACCGTGTGACTTTTTCCTGTTTCCCAACCTCAAATTACCACTCAGAGGAACGCGTTTTGAATCCATAGAAGACGTAAAACAGAATTCGCAGAGGGAACTCAAAGCCATACCGGAAAGCGCCTATAAACTTTTTTGATGATGGAAGAAAGTTGGCATTGTTATCGCTTCTAATGGAGCATATTTTGAAGGAGATAAAATAAATATTGATGAAGATTAAGAATTTTGCGTTTTATTTAAAACGCAAAGGAAACTTTTCGGTCACAATGTATGTATTATAGAGCAACCGCCTTTTGATTTTAAGTTTTAAATAAATTTTATTATAATTTTAAATAAATTATTCAATTATTTATTTAGAAAATGATGAACTACTTAAATTGTTAATTATATTCATAAGCAATGAATTAAAATATTTATTAAAATTTAAATATTGTTCGAATTTCAAATAATACATATTTAATCATACATAGTATTCGCGTTATATCATTATTAATTATATGCAATAAGTTCACATTTTTATCGAGCAGAGTTCAAGGCGATTGTTAATTAGTATATCAGGTGGGACATATCAGACTTTCAATTTTATAACTAAAACAGTTTGAATTGCATTTTCCCACCGTTAAGCTTCGTGTTTCTTTTGTACTCCCATTAGCTTTCAATTAGTATTCCGAGAATGAATTCGGTTGAACATTAAATAAATAAAAATCAGCACATTCAGTTTGCTTTGTGTTCATTACCGATTACCGCCAGTTCCAAGCTCAGCCCATCGAAGAACCCAATTTCTACTTGAAATGTTTAAAATTTTTTATTTATTGGCTTTTAGTAAAAAATAATAAAAATTAAGAAATGTTTTGTATGCTGGCAACGACTAAAATTAAGTTCAATAAGTTCTGTTGAGCAGTTATTATGGACTGAAATGTAACTTATATTGAAAATACAAATAATTGCGTTCTATTTATTTATTGCTATTATAAGATATCAGTTTTTATACAGGGTGCCTATTATTTTTATTATTAAAAATTATTGACGTGAAATCGCCCAACAGCCGGCACTGTGTCCAGAAGAGTCCTGTCGTACCAATTTCACTATTGATAGCACAAAGCCTTTTAAAGCTCTGTGAACAAAGTACACGGGGCCTAATACCCAGTTCTATTATTTAAAGGAATTATCATTAAGTATAATCTGCACTATACTAGTACATTATTATTGAGAAAAAATTGAAGGTATCTATTCGATGTTTAGTTCTTAAAATATTAAATAAATGTCACGGTATATTCAGAAGAACATCAGTCAAGAAAATTGTGAAATGAAATCTTAAGCATTATTCAATATAGGAAATAGAACTGCGAAATTGGGATTAATGAATATCTATTATCAAGCAGCGGTTTGTTGATTTTAAGTTTAATACCAATTTTAATATAATTAAAATAAATAATCCATAAAATTAATTGTTATTATATGAATAATCTACAGAAGTACATATTTTCTATAAAATTAAATTTTAATTTCACATGTGAATCACTCGTAATCGTAGCATTTTGCTGAAAGTTAGGCACTACCTCTCTGCTTCTCTATTAATCAGAGACCATTTCATAACTTGCACATAATATACGTTTACACATGTATCACATATGTTACATATTATCATCATCCATAGCTCTACAGTCTATGCAGGACCTTAACGACGTTCCTCAATTCATCTCTATTTTTGTATAGTATGTATATCATATACATATGGTAATATTGAATTCCACGAGGTGAGCGATATAACATGTTTTTCATAATTCTATCAAATATGAGTCATCGGGCTTGAGATTTAACACTCCAAACCAACTCATACTTATATTAATTATTTATTGAAATTATTTTAGTGATTGTTTAGAGGTTAGAGTATATATTTTACATTCTTGCGAATGTACTGTCATTTGAATAAGAATACTGATGTCTTTTGTGCTACCTTAACCTATAGTAGCGAGTAAATTCATTCCAATCAAGTAATTAAAGCTTATGAGGTTAACATAGCTTTTAATGGACATTTTTCTAAATCGACTCGTAAGGGTTACTGATGTTTCCTTTTTCATATTATATATATATATATTATATTATGTATTAAATATTATATTATATATTATATATATTTTATATATATTTGAATTTAGCTAAAATTGACAAATCAATGAATATAATATCTAGTTTGTCGAGTTGGTCATTCTATTTGTTTTTTCATTATCTGTGTCACGATGCCAGTTGATAATGCCCAAATCATTGAATCCATAAAAATGCTGTTATATAAATTATAACATATTATAAAGGAACGCGCGATATATGAAATGTCAATAAAACAGTTATGATATACATTGTGACCGAAAAGTTTTCGGAAATTCTCATTTAAAATTCGCGCGCTGTATATTTTTCGATATTTTAAGTTTATGTAGTTTGGCAGCACTGTCCTTAATTACTATGCCAAAAATGAGCGCGATCTGTCAGACAGTTCGTTTACGGCAGCTGTTGAAATCAGTTCACCTCAGTAGTGCGTTGCGAAAAAAACAATGGAAAAAAATATTGAACAAAGAGTTTGCATCAAATTTTGTGTTTCGAACGAATTTTCGTTTGCAGAATCGTTGCGAATGCTACAAAAGGCTTATGGGGAATCAGTTTTATCGAAAACTCAAGTTTATGAGTGGTACAAAGCCTTTCAGGACTGTCGTACGACCGTCGAAGACATGCCGCGTTCTGGACGACCTTCGACCTCTACCACCGACGAAAACATTGAAAAGGCAAAGGAAATCGTGTTCAAAAATCCTCATGTGAGTGTTAGAGAGATAGCACGAGAGCTAGGCATCGGTCGTGAGATGGCTCGTTTGATTTTGGTGGACAATTTGTGTATGCGACGTGTCAACGCTCGGCTTTTTCCGATTCACCTCAATTTGTTCCAAAAACACCATCGTGGACAGGTCTCGTTAGACATGCTTGATCGTGCCAATTCCGATCCAACTTTCATGGAACGCATCATAACGGGTGACGAGACATGGGTCTACGAGTACGACATGCAAACAAGCCAACAATCATCGGAATGGAGAGGAAAAGACGAGCCGAAACCGAAAAAACCACGCCAAAGTCGCTCGAAAATCAAGGCAATGCTGATTGTTTTCTTCGATATTCGTGGTGTGGTGCATCATGAATTCGTCCCTGAAGGACAAACAGTCAATAAAGCCTATTATTTGACTGTTTTAAGACGTTTGCGTGAAAATATCCGCCGTAAACGGCCTCAATTGTGGAAGGATAATTCATGGATTTTTCATGACGATAATGCTCCCTCGCACCGAGCCAACATTATCAACGATTTTAAGGCCAAACATTCAATAAATACCATCGAACAGCCCCCGTATTCACCTGATCTTGCACCGTGTGACTTTTTCCTGTTTCCCAAACTCAAATTACCACTCAGAGGAACGCGTTTTGAATCCATAGAAGACGTAAAACAGAATTCGCAGAGGGAACTCAAAGCCATACCGGAAAGCGCCTATAAAAAATGTAATGGAGCATATTTTGAAGGAGATAAAATAAATATTGATGAAGATTAAGAATTTTGCGTTTTATTTAAAATTTCCGGAAACTTTTCGGTCACAATGTATGCGACTTAATCATATACCTATATAGTTTTAATCTTATGTGAAGAGAGTTCGTAATTTGTGACACTGACTAAAGTAAGTAGATTGTCAATGATTATTATGTATAATTTGAACAATTCTATTATATATCTCTTGTATTACTTTTCAAACAAATATTTCAGTACAAGTTCTACTTTCTAACAATGAATGTTATTTTATACAAATATTGTAATTCGTTTAGAATTCATTATTGAAATATTATTGAATGCATAGTGTCTATTAATAAACGTAAGCTATTAACTTTTTATTGAAATCCAACTGAATCACCCTTTAATCTGAGAGCATTATGCATGCCACTCACGGCTTGGCAATCGAAAAAATTAATTTGGCCATAAAATATGAGATGGAAGCATTTTGTAGAAGGCAACATTTGAATGCGATCGATTTTAAATGCAAATCAATTGAAGAGCATAAAAATGTTTTATGTTTATTTTAAAATTAACCAATAATCACTTCATTGCATTTACTTAGTGTATGTTACTCAGCATGAAAACAACTTTAACTGTCAATTTGAATGTTTGACAGCTCATTTTGCATAATTGTGCGTAGAATGACAAAGACGGACAGATTTTTTCTAATAAAAAATTTTAAATTATTTTATTAGTTTATGTATGAGAAATTAAAAAAATTTCATACTTTTCTCGTATGAAATACACATTCACAGAAATTCAAAGAAAAATTATAATTTGATCAATGATTTTTATAAAGTATTTTAAATATTTAGTTATAGTTTATAGTTTCTTTACAAAATAGTAGAATATTGACATAACAGAACTTTGGACTATTACTATCGCGAAGACGTACAACTGTAGTATATCTTATGTGCCCCAATTAACACGAATGAAACGGATAATATTCAGTCTTTCTGTTGAAGACTAGTATAAATGTCTCTTTAATGTTTTAGCAATATCATATATAAGCTGCTGACTTACTCTTCTCTTCCTGGCCTAGAACATAACTGCACACAATATATATAAAAATCTCAGTCACTTCCATACAGAGACTACATTCTATCACTTCACTCGCTTTGGATAAGGGTGCAAACATACAAAAGAAAAGTTATTGTTATCGTAAAAAGTGACTAAAATCCATTAGCCATCACCCAATACTGTTTTGGAACATTATTCATAGCAAATTGATTTTTCCTTTCAACACTCCACTATAAGTAAAATCTGATACTACAAAGTCCAGGTGCCCAAAACAACCGAAGTTATGGTGCGGTTGGTCTCGTAAGAGTGCGCTGAAATGGATGTGGACGTCTGTTAAAGTAACGCATGAAGAGTATTGGCTCTTATGGCTTCACTTAATGTGAAGTTGTGTTTGTTGAATTGAGTGAGAGATGTGACCCCAGAAATAACGCTGAAGTTTAAATGCAAGTAGCTACTTAACGAGGAGGCAGTTACATTCAAACAAATAACTTCAATTGATACTGACGGATATCTGTTCAGTGTGTCACTTTTCGCTGCACTATCTTATATGTGTTGTGAGAACATCGTTGGGTTAATCCCTAAGTGCAGCTACCAACTAGGACTTATTCTACCACCCTAGCAAGCCCATCTTATTGTTAAGGTAGTTAATCTACAGTTCATATTGCATCATATAACGTAAATATTTCAGTACCTAAAAAGTGATTTCAAATTAAATGCTAAGCATTTTTTTTTTAATTTATACAACGTCAGCTGTTTCTCCAATTGGAGCTAAAATGACAGAAAGGAATTAAGCTTCAATAACACGTTTGCGAGTTAAACTTAGATACGCCAGTGTACTACAAAAAACAAAACGAATCAATGGAAAAGAAAAGAACAACACCAACCAACAACAGTGACAGCAAATAAACTGTAAAATGAGCTCAAGCAAAAACACATTGACTGACATTTGATTATTGGCTTCCAATTTATTGTGGCAGTTAAAATGCAGATAAACAACAATCTTGTTGAGATCTACCACCATCGATAGCTACTCCAGCAGCAATTGCTGTTGCAGCATCTGGAGTTGTTATTCAACATAAGAAACGATTCAGAAGTCAAATTGTAAATAGCAGCCAAATTATTGCCAGACTCCATGCTCGTGTTGCATCCGCAAAGGCAGTGAAGACGTAATGCTCCAATTGGAAATAATTTACAGGAAAGAACTTATTAACTGCAACAACGAATAAATGATCGCAACGAAGACTGCATATCGATCGCGATTTCATTTCATTTTTAATCTTTCTCATTTGAATTAGTCAAGAGTGAAGCAGTGTGCAGTGATCGTTGATCGTTGATCGTGCCACTTCCATAAACTTTTCGATTTGTACTTTTGTCCGCATGTCTATTCATCCGTCAGCTGCCATTTGCCATTCATTTCGGTTCCTGTTGCTCTGGTCGATCGCCGACTGCGGATGCTTCAAAACTCTGAGCGGTTGGTAGAAGCGATACAGATTGATTGACGTTTACGTGTACGCCCACTTTGAAGGCAAGCCAAAAGAATAAAAAGGTTTGAGCACAATGAATGGTTTGGTTAATATATTTTAATTCCTGAGAAACTTTTAACCAATGTAGCATAGGTCCAATGCAAGTCTAAATGGTTTACATTGATATTGTTTGGAAATGAGTAAATATTATTAGTTGAAGTTTAATATTTGCAACACAACTGCATTGTGGAGTATTTAGAGTAAAAGTGTTTATTCGTAGATCTGAATATTTATCTTGACTATAAGTTTATAAGGAATGCATGGTTATAGTATCTTCAATTTTATTCATTAAAACAATATATCAATTCGAACAAATTAGTGTTTACTTTTTGATTGGACTTTCCCGAAAGTCAATAAATTAATTCATTTCACTAACTGATTCGATTTTAGTTATAGTTTAATTCTTCTTCTTGTTGTTAAATACTGCGAGCATACTTAATAGAAACTACAAATCGATTTATCGATTTTATCCCCCAAGAGTTACAAAAGGTTTAGGCACAATTCTATTGATTTAAAACTTGAGGAACTAACTTTAAAACGTATAGATAGACACAAGAGAGATACACAAACTATCGGCAGATTAGCAAGATATAAACAGACTGATTAATAGATGAAATGATTAATGAACAGATGTACATCGTTAATTCAATTTAATATTTTATGTCAATGAAGATGCCACGTGTACGACCTATGTAGTTCAGCTGAAATGTGTGCTTACATATTCCAGTCTCTTAGTGATCATCACTTACTAAGCGATGCTCCTATATATCAGCGCACTGAATGCATTTATTAAGAAGAAGAAGAAATATCTATAATTTCACTGTAGCTTCCAATAAGCAATAAATACTTAACTCATATAGTCTCTCTCCTATTCTATAGGTTATACCATAGGAGACGGAGAATGCTACATAGGTTATGACAATGTAATAGGAGAAAACTCAAAATCGGCAGAACTCTCAGAATAGCCAAACTTAGTTGGAATGAAAGAAAAAGAAAATATATTCAAAAGAAGTAAGGCATCTGTTTTCGTACTAGTGGAAGTTATAATACGACGCTGGATTTTGGCGTGGATGTTAAAATTAAAAAAAATCTCGATTTTATTTTTAAAGAAGTTGCGATGAAGTGGAGCAAAGTGTATACCATACGCTGTATCACCGTCTGATTTTAAAAGTTTTGAGTGTATATAAACTTAGAATGCTGTCGCCAGATATCTTATCGACTTTTATAAACATTACATTAGAAAAGTTGGCAGTATTCGTTAAATAATCAAGTTTGGTTTTGAAGTTGAGGAGAGGAATGGATATCATATTAAAAAGAGTTTTATAGTGACTATCATCAGCCACATAATCAAACATAAGGTAACATATGTTGATGCTGACATTTCTTTTATAATCACAGATTAGGTCCTTTTTAGGAATTGTTTCCTCATGTGTCAAAAATTAATCATGTTGTTTAATATTATATATATGAGTGAGTAATAAAGTTAGAAATATTAATAGAGTTGTTTATTAGAAGTAAGTAAAGAGTGCTCTCTTTACTATATATATACATATTTAGGATTACTAAGTAATTATTTTATTTATTTATAGGTTCGATATAAAATAAATGCTTAATACTTTTTAGAAGATTTCTTTACCTTTTTTGTTACATTTTGAAGATAATTTGTATTACATTTTGAGTAATGTCTGATCTAATATTTGATTTACAGACATTAGCTTCTGTAAATTATATAGAAAGATGTTTTAATATATATATTATTTCCTAGTCTGTCTAATACAAATTTAATAAAGTACATCTGTAAAGTACATCTTTACTATATAATTTTTCGATTGTCTAGAGTTATATATTTAATGTAAGACATTGACTCTTTGTCTGCTTAAAACATATATGTTTGGATTTAAGGAAGATAACATAATAGAAATTTAGTAAGTATCAACGGTTTGTTTTAAATGTATTATACACATATGTCTTCAGGTCAAAGTTCAAAGCTTTATCATTCTTTTCATATCATTCCTTCATTATCATTCAAGGTTCGACAATGGTGCGGCGGTGAGGATTGCGAGTAATCTGAGCGATATTTCATTTCAGAAACTATTGTAGAGTTCCATCCAAATATATGTCGAAATAATTAAGCACATCAATTAACATTATATATAATATAAGTATACTTATGTGTAAATTAACATGAATGGTTCATTCGCTTTATTGTTTTGTGTAATAACAACAAAATTCGTGTTAGGCAAGCAGATTTTTTACAGGTACAACAAAGTTGATTAAACTAATTAATTTTGGCCAAGAAATGTGGATGTGTAGAAACAACTTCTTCATTCATAAAACTTAAAAACAGACCAAAAAATATTGTAAAAATGTTTAATAAAAAAAATTTCATTCATAAAAAGGCAACATGAAATTCATGCAAAAATTTCTTATGAATTATGTTAATTATTATTAAGAAAAAAGAAAAAAAAACAGAAAAGCTAAAATAAATCCCGACAATAATTAATAATACATATATATCTACACATATATAAAAATATATGCATATCGATGTGTAAATATAGTGTCTGTAGTTGTCTTGAAAAATATTAAAAATACCAGCAATTAACAAAAATTAATCAGACATAAAATAAATTAAATAATTTTAAGGGAATTATGAGTACAAAAACGCTCAAGTGGGAAAACAATTATGAATTTTATAGAAAAAAAAAAATAAGTTGAAAAGAAAAAAAACTAAAAACTAATACAATTAATTTTTCAACATTTAAAAAGTAATAAAAAACAATAATAATAATAATAATACTTTTGAGTTGTGAAAAATTATTTCTGAATTAGCATGTGAACTTATGTCTACTTGAAGCCCACAATGGCGGGCATGGATAAATTGGCTCGAAAGCCACTTAGCTTGGCTCAATTGCGAACATTTGACCACTTCTGGAACTTGACTTTGCGCTCGTAGTGTTAAAATGAAAAATATCGCATTTTTTGTGGACTGGCGCGTACTCGCATTCGTAACTAAAGTAAACATAAATGTTAATAATAATAATAATAATTTTACGGCCGTAGTAATAATTACGCGCGGCTGTACGGCGTTGCCACTTCTCGGTACTGCAAACTGGTTCGTTGTTGCCTGACTTCTGGTAGCTGCGATTTGTTTGTGTCGTATTTAAATTTTGACAGGCAAGTGGCGGCCATCAAATCTTGGCAACGAGTTCACATACAAATCTGAGCGCAGTGGCCGAGATAGCGGTAAGTGAAATAAGAAAGAGATTAATAATAGATGAAATACGAAAACAATAACAATAATAATGAAAATGTAATGACAATAAATTTAATGACAGTTATCTTCATGTGTTAGCCAGCGGTAATGGTAAATAGGAATACACTTGAAAAAATCATCACAGCTTAGAACAGTGAAGTGATTGGCAAGTGGTTAATTAGCTTATGGAAAAAAATAGATTTGCTAAAACAGTGAAATTCTATTAATAAACTCTTCAAACGAGTCTATTAAAATGTACATCTTAACGTATTAATATATTTTATTTAATATTCAGATATGATATTCGCATAAATGGTAATCAAATAGAAAATAGAAATGATCACGCATAATCAAAAATGCTGGAAAGTTAACTAACCATTACTGTGGGATTATAAAAATTAAAATATCTTTATGTTCTCTTGTGCGAAACATAGTATCTATGTTATCAATTATAAGTTGAATTTGTGATAAGACTCTCTCCCTGAAAGCTCCACATTTCATAACACATGTTCCATTCAAAGTTGTGGATGCCTTTAGATCTGATTTTCCTATGGTAATCAGCAAGAATCTCAATCTATGAAAACTCACGTTCTATTATGCTCCAAACAATGGATAAATTTAGATATGACTGTCTTAGGGTAATCAGAAACAATATCATTCTATGAAAACTTCAAATTTCTTAATATTCGATTTTCTTTCAGGCTGTGGATCCATATAAATAATTGTTGTCATGAGAAACTGCAACAATGTCATTCTATAAAAATGACACATTTTTTGAAGTAGTTATATTGTTCTATTTTAAGTCTATCTAATATTTTAGTTTGACTTCTTTATAGGAGCCTACAGCAATATAGGTCCACAAAAACTCTGCTTCTCTTAAACTCTTTTAAGTTACGGCTGTTGCGTCCCGACGCGTCGTGGTGGTGCCGAGAATCTTATGAGTTTCACTATAATGTCTGTCAAGCGATATCTTTGTTTTGTAATCCAATCCAGTTTCGTTTGCATTTTCGTATTTAATTTGTATTTTGAATAGTTCAAGCTTACGCATTCGGGTGCTTTAAGTCTAATAAAATCATATGCATAATATTCCACGTAGATATTGAACTATTGACTAGTCTTTTTATTCACAGAACATAGAAATGCCACTATATTACTATAGTTATTCAATATAAAGCAATTTTTTAGTGATATATATATTTATGACTATTCATGTTGTTTTAAGTGATATAAAGAAGTTTTTTCTTCTTTTACTTTACTGTTAGTATAATGTGCCTGCGGTTATTTATTGCAAATATAGTTTTTCGATGTTTTATTATTGAAAAGTTAACATACAAATCCGTAACCACTTCTGACGATCTTACTCTCTCCGTTAATGATTCTTAGGTTAGCGAACGAGTTTAATTATACTGAAATGAGATTACTTTAATCAATGGAAGAGGAAGATAGAATTCCACAACTACTGTTTACGATCATATTCCATCCTTAATGATTTTGAAATTAGCTTTCAATGATATTATTTACAAAGGAAAAAGAATTAAGATAATTCTGTAGAATACAAGAGCTAGGGAATAATAATCACACGTTATCACACGCTCGTACAGCTTATCATATCATCTAATTCAATACTTTTTGCAAACGCATTGAGGACCATAGATGTTCCGAAGAATTATGCTCTTAAATGTTTCTAATGTCTCTCATCACTCTTGGTGATATCCAGCAGAACGTGCATGATAAGAGACTTGCAGAGCGTGCTTTTTGTTTGTCTTTCCCAATTGCCTACTTAGCCCGAAGTAACATCTGTTGGCAAGAAAGAATCTTTGTTGAATCTCAAAGATGACGTCATTTTTGGCGTTTAAGCTGGTTTCCAAATAAACAACTTTCTTTCAGAACTTTGAACTTGTAATTGCCATCTGTGACGTGGATCCCAAGACGCTAAGGAGATTTGTTGAAAGAAAGTACATCGTTATAAAAAGTATACGGTATTAATAAAGTCCAACTAAAATTAAATTCCACTTTATAAAAAAATACCGAGTATTTTTGAAATTTAATGGGTTCGACAGTACAATGGAGTACCATGACGAAAAAATAACATATATTGTAAGGGATTAAACTCATGTACAGTTGTTTGTTTTTTCTAACTAATAAGAATTAATAACTGCGTCGCACTTTTGATATAAAAATTGCAATATCGATGCAATATTGATGCAATATCGATCAAGTAATATAAATTTGATTTTAGAATAATAACCTTATTTTGCTTAACATAAAAATACATTAAAGATAGAGCCCTAAAATTATTTGTGAAAACTGACAGACTTACCAACACCGCGTGATCAAATCTCAGAGTGGTTACAGGTTCCTCAGAGAGGTATCCGGATCTGAGATCAATAATTGCATAGTGATAAACAATAATCCAGTGAAAGCGTAAAGAGGGGTTTTAAAAATACTTCGAGTTAAGAAAGAGTAAAAGTGCTCAAGTACACTAGCTTCAACGTAATAAGAACAAGTCCTTCTTTAATTTAATTTACGAAGATATTTACTAGTTCAATAAGAATATTCTCTGAAATTGTTCAGCATTTATTCCTCCACTATAGTCTCAATAATTTCTTGCAGTGTAATTGAAACTATAATATTAAAAATTTTTAATAAAATTATTTTATTCTTATTTTGCTTCCCTTTTGATTTTTCATATATAAAATTATTGTTTTCGTAGAAATGAAAAAACCGAATAATTTACTGTGGGAACATTATTCATAAAATTTTTACCAAACATGTAAAGTTAAAAAAATAATTACAATTTTTAGGTTTTAGTTGTTTTATTATTAAAAAAAAAAAAAATATTAAAAACAAAATTTCGAACGGAAGTGTTTGTTAGTAATTAACAAGCACAATTCTGAACCTGCAACTACCAAAGTTGTTTTCGGAGTTTTGTCAAGAATTTACGACATTTTCGGTTTAATTGGAGTTTTTATTAATAATTTTCCCCTCCTCTTTCCCAAAGGTGTTTATCGTTTTGAGGTAATAACTGATTTTCGTTTAATGGCCTTTTTATGTTAAGAAAACATAATTCTCATATGTTCATACGAGTTCGCAAGAAGTTTATTAAAAAATTTATAATAAAAAATATATTATAAAGAGTGGCAGGATTTATTAAGAAAGTTTTTGTTTAATGGCCTGATGATATTAGTAATAACTACAACAATATTAACTAGAATATACATTATATTAATTTATTATTTTTTTAAATCACTTTGTGAAAGTACATATCAAAGCGTTTGTTACATCAAAAATCCGCAAGTAAATGTTTAGGTAAAAAATTAAATTTTAAATTTTGAATTTTTTTTTAAATTAAAAAATTACTCATCATTTTGCACTTTAAAGCCACTTACTTTTAAATATTTAAAATTTTTTTTTTTAATGTTTTTTTTTTAAATTTTTTTTTTGTAAAAAAATTTTTTTACTGTTTATTATTTTTGTTTTTATATTTTCAGTATTTAATGAATTCATTAAACAACATCAATAAATTGAAAATGACAAAGTTGGCGGTTTTTTATGCACTTAACGCTCCTTCAACTCCGTTTAGAACGCATAAATTTCGTATTGAGACGATAAATCAATGGCTCACAAATAAACACGATAAAAGGATTTTTAAAAATTATGCACGCCTGCGCAAAAGGTTTGGCGATGTTATTCAATTCGAAACAATAAATTTTTAATGCATAAATACATATATATCTATATACAAAAAAAAAAACAAGATAAAGTTTAATAATCAAACGTAAGGAAACACAAAATATGGAGACTTAAATTTTAAGTAGAAGAAGATTAAAAATTGTTTGGTTGAATCAAATCCAATCAAAGCCAAGCAAAATTATTAAAATATTATATTTACCATAATTACAAATATTAGAAAAAAAAATGCTATTAAACACTAGAAGTATAAATTATACAAAAAATAACATTTACAAATTTATAAATTTTAGCAAGAGAATCAAAATAGATTAATATTGAACCCCATTAGGCGCAAAAGATATGTATTGAAAGCATAAATAGAGTTGCTTACCATCTCTTCACCATTTTCGTAAGCTTTCCACTCTTAGTATTGTAAATACAATTGGATGGCGAATAATCTTGTCAGTTTTACGCATGTTATGCAGACAGTCAAATCACAATTAACCAATTAATTCTGTTACTACTATTTTAATACTTTTTAGTTTTATCTAAATTAAGGAGGTTGTGCCTTAATTTAAAAGATTACATCACATATCTATTCTTAAATGGCAAAATTTTAATATCAATTGATACGAAATATTGTTTTTATTAATATGACGTGGAACACCCAATCTCGTTACAGTAACTGAAGCTTAATCCAGCTTACTCTCATTGTCAAATTTTTAAATAATATTAAATACAACAACAATTACACAATTATAGTGATCATGCCGGTCTGCATAAATGATGCTAAGTAAACATTGTCTTCCAATTTTGTTTTCTAGTACTAATAATGCCTTTTAAAAATAGGAAACTGGTTGACATAATCTGTCGAAGTGCTTTTAAGGCAGTTAAGAAGCCACCGGAGAACACATTAAACATCTACATTTTTAGTTTTTAGATCCTTTTTTTAATAATTACAATTTAGAAATATTTTATATATATTAAAAGAATAGTACAAGAGAACTTAGATTTACTTAAGAGAATAACAATGGTGTTGCTTATTTTAATTGAGATTAAGAGTGTAGACATATAGGTATATATTAAACACTACCACAACAATTACTGTAAAAATGTAGTACATAATAATAATTTATAAATATGTAAATATATATGTTCTTGTTTACAATGGAACAGTGAGTTGATCTAGCGGTGGCAGTTCACCTCTATCGTTGAAAAACTGTTATTTAACATACTAGGACTACAGTTTTAGTATTTTAAACTATAGTTTCTTTTGTTCGGAATGCTCTGTTTCATTAGAAACTCAGTATTTTCTTAAATTTTATTCAAATAAACCTCTTTATTTTATTAATGGTTTTTCAGGCAATTAATTTTAGAATGATCTTGAAAATACCAAGGAATATAGAATATAGAAATATGTCGACAACAACAATATTGACGAGTTTCCAATCTACATCGGCCTAAACTAAGGTCATTATGTGGTTTAATAGCAAAACATGTATATCTACGCTTTGAAAAAAGAAGAGATTCTCATTCTTGTAGTTTACAAAGCTAAACAAATTCATAATTCTTTATTTTCATCCATTGTTACTTCTTTTGGTAGTCCACATTTTAATTTGACTTTCATTAAACTAGTAAAGATTAAAAAACTGAACTAAAAATATTAATTCGATTTCTTAATAAGATCTTTTGCAACCATAATTTAAATATAGAAGGAAATCTGACGGTTGAAGATTATGTAGAAAGCAAAGTAATATATTGGCTGTAATACCTTGTCTAATCTTTCGTTACTTCACCTGGTATTTCGTATGTTAACAGATTTTCTTTAACATAGAAAAGATCAGAAAATTTTACTTATTATTATGATATTAATGTTTTTTCATTTTAAGCTTAAGAAATTTCTCTGAGAATAGTGGATTAACATTGTTTCGCTATTATAGTCTGAGTTAGAAGAAAATACTACAAGTTTCAACATCGAAAAGGTTTAATGGTTTTTATTA
>NC_051846.1:153368285-153372663 GCF_002237135.1 Teleopsis dalmanni | reverse complement strand
TTAAAATATCGAAAAATATACAGCGCGCGAATTTTAAATGAGAATTTCCGAAAACTTTTCGGTCACAATGTATGCTCGCAGTATTTAACAACAAGAAGAAGAATTAAACTATAACTAAAATCGAATCAGTTAGTGAAATGAATTAATTTATTGAGTTTCGGGAAAGTCCAATCAAAAAGTAAACACTAATTTGTTCGAATTGATATATTGTTTTAATGAATGAAATTGAAGATACTATAACCATGCATTCCTTATAAATATATAGTCAAGATAAATGTTCAGATCTACGAATAAACACTTTTACTCTAAAAACTCCACAATGCAGTTGTGTTGCAAATGTAACACTTCAACTTATAATAAATATTTACTCATTTCCAAACAATATCAATGTAAACCATTTAGACTTGCATTGGACCTGTGCTACATTGGTTAAAAGTTTCTCAGGAATTAAAATATATTAACCAAACCATTCATTGTGCTCAAACCTTTTTATTCTTTTGGCTTGCCTTCAAAGTGGGCGTACACGTAAACGTCAATCAATCTGTATCGCTTCTACCAACCGCTCAGAGTTTTGAAGCATCAGCAGTCGGCGATCGACCAGAGCAACAGGAACCGAAATGAATGGCAAATGGCAGCTGACGGATGAATAGACATGCGGACAAAAGTACAAATCGAAAAGTTTATGGAAGTGGCACGATCAACGGTCAACGATCACTGCACACTGCTTCACTCTTGACTAATTCAAATGAGAAAGATTAAAAATGAAATGAAATCGCGATCGATATGCAGTCTTCGTTGCGATCATTTATTCGTTGTTGCAGTTAATAAGTTCTTTCCTGTAAATTATTTCCAATTGGAGCATTACGTCTTCACTGCCTTTGCGGATGCAACACGAGCATGGAGTCTGGCAATAATTTGGCTGCTATTTACAATTTGACTTCTGAATCGTTTCTTATGTTGATTAACAACTCCAGATGCTGCAACAGCAATTGCTGCTGGAGTAGCTATCGATGGTGGTAGATCTCAACAAGATTGTTGTTTATCTGCATTTTAACTGCCACAATAAATTGGAAGCCAATAATCAAATGTCAGTCAATGTGTTTTTGCTTGAGCTCATTTTACAGTTTATTTGCTGTCACTGTTGTTGGTTGGTGTTGTTCTTTTCTTTTCCATTGATTCGTTTTGTTTTTTGTAGTACACTGGCGTATCTAAGTTTAACTCGCAAACGTGTTATTGAAGCTTAATTCCTTTCTGTCATTTTAGCTACAATTGGAGAAACAGCTGACGTTGTATAAATTTAAAAAAAATGCTTAGCATTTAATTTGAAATCACTTTCTAGGTACTGAAGTATTTATATTATATGATGCAATATGAACTGTAGATTAACTACCTTAGCAATAAGATGGGCTTGCTGGGGTGGTAGAATAAGTTCTAATTGGTAGCTGCACTTAGGGATTAACCCAACGATATTCTGACAACACATAAAGATAGTGCAGCGAAAAGTGACACACTAAAGAAATCATCCGTCAGTATCAATTGAAGTTATTTTTTTGTGCATTTAAACTTCAGCGTTATTTCTGGGGTCACGTCTCTCACTCAATTCAACAAATACAACTCCACATTATGTGAAGCCATAAGAGCCAATACTCTTCCTGCATTACTTTAGCAGACATCCACATCCATGTCAGCACACTCTTACGAAACCAACCGTGCCATAACTTCGGTTGTTCTGGGCACCTGGACTCTATATGGTGGAGTGTTGAAAGGAAAAATCAATTTGCTATGAATAATGTTCCAAAACAGTACTGGGTGATGGCTAATAGATTTTAGTCACTTTTTACGGTAACAATGACTTTTCTTTTGTATGTTTACACCCTTATCCAAAGCGAGTGAAGTGATAGAATGTAGTCTCTGTATGGAAGTAACTGAGATTTTTATATACATATATTGTGTGCAGTTATGTTCTAGGCCAGGAAGAGAAGAGTAAGCCAGCAGCTTATATATGATCTTGGTAAAACATTTAAGAGACATTTATACTGGTCCTCAACAGAAAGACTGAATATTTTCCGTTGCATTCGTGTTAATTGGGGCACATAAGATATACTACAGTTGTACATCTTCACCGTAGTGATAGTCCAAAGCTCTGTCATGTTATTATTCTACTATTTTGTAATGTAAATAAATACTATAACTAAATATTTAAAATATTTTATAAAAATCATTGATCAAATTATAATTTTTCTTTGAATTTCTGTGATTGTGTATTTCATACGAGAAAACTATGAAATTTTTTTAATTTCTCATACAAAAACTAATAAAATAATTTACAATTTTTTATTAGAAGAAATCTGTTCGTCTTTGTCATTCTACGCACAATTATGCAAAATGAGCTGTCAAACATTCAAATTGACAGTTAAAGTTGTTTTCATGCTGAGTAACATACACTAAGTAAATGCAATGAAGTGATTATTGGTTAATTTTAAAATAAACATAAAACATTTTTATGCTCTTCAATTGATTTGCATTTAAAATCGATCGCATTCGAATGTTGCCTTCTACAAAATGTTTCCATCTCATATTTTATGGCCAAATTAATTTTTTCGATTGCCAAGCCGTGAGTGGCATGCATAATGCTCTCAGATTAAAGGGTGATTCAGTTGGATTTCAATAAAAAGTTAATAGCTTACGTTTATTAATAGACACTATGCATTCAATAATATTTCAATAATGAATTCTAAACGAATTACAATATTTGTATAAAATAACATTCATTGTTAAAAAGTAGAACTTGTACTGAAATATTTGTTTGAAAAGTAATACAAGATATGTATAATAGAATTGTTCAAATTATACATAATAATCATTGACAATCTACTTTAGCCAGTGTCACAAATTACGAACTCTCTGCACATAAGATAAAAACTATATAGGTATATGATTAAGTTACATCTATCATAACTGTTTTATTGACAATTTTATTTATCGTGCGTTCCTTTATAATTTGTTATAATTTATATAACTGCATTTTTATGGATTCATTGATTTGGGCATTAAATTCAAATATATATAATCTAAATAAGCCACCTCAGTAACCCTTACGAGCCGATTTAGAACAATGTCTATTAAAATCGATAACTCAAGACACTTTAAAATTAGTGAAATAGCTATGTTAACCTCATAAGCTTTAATTACTTGTTTGGGATGAATTTACTCACTACTATAGATTAGGGTATCACAAAAGACATCAAAATTCTTATTCGAATGACAGTATATTCGCAAGAATGTAAAATATATACTCTGTTTAGAACCTCTAAACAATTACTAAAATAATTTCAATAAATAATTAATATAAGTATGAGTTGGTTTGGAGTGTTAAATCTCAAGCCCGATGACTCATATTTGATAGAATTATGAAAAACATGTTATATCGCTCACCTCGTGGAATTCAATATTACCATATGTATATGATATACATACTATACAAAAATAGAGATGAATTGAGGAACGTCGTTAAGGTCCTGCATAGACTGTAGAGCTATGGATGATGATAATATGTAACATATGTGATACATGTGTAAACGTATATTATGTGCAAGTTATGAAATGGTCTCTGATTAATAGAGAAGCAGAGAGGTAGTGCCTAACTTTCAGCAAAATGCTACGATTACGAGTGATTCACATGTGAAATTAAAATTTAATTTTATAGAAAATATGTACTTCTGTAGATTATTCATATAATAACAATTAATTTTATGGATTATTTATTTTAATTATATTAAAATTGGTATTAAACTTAAAATCAACAAACCGCTGCTTGATAATAGATATTCATTAATCCCAATTTCGCAGTTCTATTTCCTATATTGAATAATGCTTAAGATTTCATTTCACAATTTTTTTGACTGATGTTCTTCTGAATATACCGTGACATTTATTTAAAATTTTAGGAACTTAACATCGAATACACACCTTCAATTTTTTCTCAATAATGGAGAATACATTTAACATTACGACCAGTGCAGTTTTATAGTATATAGTATGTACTATACTGTACTAGTATAGTGCAGATTATACTTAATGAAAATTCCTCTTAAGAGTATAACTGAATTTTAGGCTCTCTGTACTTTGTTCACAGAGCTTTAAAAGGCTTTGTGTACTCAATAGTGAAATTGGTACGACAGGATTGTTCTGGACACAGTGCCGGCTGTTGGGCGATTTCACATCAATAATTTTTAATAATAAAAATAATATGCACCCTGTATAAAAACTGATATCTTATAATAGCAATAAATAAATAGAACGCAATTATTTGTATTTTCAATATAAGTTACATTTCAGTCCATAATAACTGCTCAACAGAACTTATTGAACTTAATTT
>NC_051846.1:153345968-153368185 GCF_002237135.1 Teleopsis dalmanni | reverse complement strand
AAAATATCGAAAAATATACAGCGCGCGAATTTTAAATGAGAATTTCCGAAAACTTTTCGGTCACAATGTATATACTTCATTAAACCATTTACCTTTATAACCAATTTAAATTATTTTTCCATTCTATTTCCTATCTTGAATATAGCTTGCACTTTCTAGCCTGCAATTTTTTTAAATATACCGTATGATTTTTAGAACTCTATCTAAATAAAGTCAATCGTATATTTCAAATTAAGTTTAGAACGTTAAAGTTACCACTAACTAGCTCATTTAACTAGTTAAATAGAAAATATAAAGTTAAATTGTCTTTAACCGGTTAATTCATGAATTAAATTTACATTATTGTTTTAGAAAATAATGTTGTTAAATTATTATCAAATGCACTTTTGCATCTGATATTTATCAAAAAATTTTAAGTTTAGGAAATTTTATAATCAATTACTCTTATCAAAACTTACCATATTTAATAACAGAACTCTGTAGTCTTCAAATACACGTGATAGATCGGGTTCTAATTCAAAAGTTCAAGATTTTTCACGCAGTAATAATATTATTTGTCAAACTTGAGCAATGACATATTGACTGAGTATTCTCTCATGAAATATATGAAAATGGATTGATATTACCCTCAGAACTCTCTACTAAAGTATCAACAAGAAGGAGCGAGAGATTTAAATGTAGCAAGAAACAATAAATACTGGTAAAAAGAATAAAATTTAACTGCTTCCTGTTAAAGTTACTACCAATGACAATGAAACAATAGAATTTATGCAGAAACTGAGGAGGATCTTCACTATATATCAAATAAAATATAAAATTAACAATAATTATAAAAATGAAGTGAAGTCTATTAGACACGTTTAGAAAGCATAGCAGTGAAATACGTACTTGGCCAGCAGCTACTTTAGAAAGCTACCTGTCTGTAACGAACATTATATATCGTCGTCATTCATACAGTCCCTCCAAAGGCTGCACGACTAAATAGGCTTAATGCTTCCAGAAGAGGTAGAAAATATGTGAAAAATGTAAAAACTATGAAATATAAGCATCAAATCTGTTTGCTGGAGACTAAGCTTCATATAGTAAAAAGAAACAGCGAGCATGTTAGTATTGAAGCTCATACTGTGTACGTATTCTTGCAAAAAGTGCTGGATACTTCAATATGTAGTCTAGCAATATAAACACTATTAAAGCACCATAGGTTTCTACTATGAAAAAATCGAAAAAACACAATGTATTAGAAATCTTTATAACAAACCATAAAACCTTCTCTTAATGTATGTCATTCCAGTCCGCTGCACCACTCATTCATTACTATGACTAGTTAAGATCCTAGAGTTCATGGTCACAAAATGTATGTCTAGTAACCTCCTTGTAATATTCTCGATCTTAATCATGAATTTAAGTTTGTATCATTCTCACTGTCTACATCTTTGGTTTAGATTACTATAAATATTGATTTTTAGGCCCTTGCGGTTTTTCTCTATGTTGAAATTCAACTTGAGGTTGGAGTACCCTACATAAATATTTTGCGCGTAACAGCAGTATGGTCCATTTTTTTATACAAGGTACTATAATATATTGTCACTACTTCCAATGGATTTTATTCTACTTATGTACTAAATATTAGTTAGTGGTATTTAAATAATCAAGTTTACTTCAGTTTCTTTCTCATTAATGTTTTCAATTTTGGCAATGACATCTTATTAAATGAAACAATAATAACTAAAATAAATCAAAATTATCTACATATTTAATTTAACATGTACAACATAAGTTTCAACATAATGTTCTAAAAGTGTTTCTTTATTGAATTATTGTTAATTTTTAATAATGAACGATATCATCTATAGAAGTATATCTTAAAAATTTACTTAATGGTGTTTAATAATAATTTGTTATAGCCGTCTGTCGAGCTGTTTCTTAAAAGATTATCTAAGCGCGTTTAATGATCATTTATTTAAGCCATCTGTTCACACTACAAGTTTATTTTATAAAGCGTTAATTTGTATAAAAAAAAATTATTATAAATTATTACTAATAAGCCGTTATAATTTCTCAGAAATGAATTTTTTATTTATCTTGTACAATGAACTTCAAAAAATTGTATTTGAGACTAAATCTATATATATTGAACGCCCAGCAAATGCATTATGCATTTCAACGATCTTGATCAAAGTATCAAAACTTATATGTGGACTTAATACCAGTACATATATATAGACTTGTATGGAATGAATGGATATGGTACTTTTTCTTTGTTTGAATTTAGGCTTAATAACGTGTATTGAATTATATTAAATATATAACGTATTTAAAACATATAAAAAGTTTGTTTGGCAAATTTTTAGAAAATTTTATTATAATATATAAATATTAGAATATATAAATATATTGCATATATATGCATATATATAGATATGTGTTGCATATATAATTTATATTTAAATTTTGAATTTGAATTTGTTTCTCGACTTGTTTTTTTTAATAATATTTTTTTATTAAATTGGTATTACGACCGATATTTAATTAGTTTTTTATATTTTTATCGGGCTTAGGTTGTTTATTCAACACATAGGTTTATAAAAATGTTTTTTAAAATATATAAAAAATTACACTTTTTAAACTGTGTTAAATGTTTAATTTATTTAATTTTTACACAAAAATTGTTTTAATTACAAATATTTCGGTCTACTTCATAGACCATCTTCTGTGTATAATATAGTGTATAATGTTTTTTTATATATTTTATATCCGGGTACAGGTAACCTTTTTTAAATTAAACTTTTGTTTAATATTTTTTAATCATCAAGATAAGAACTAATTAATAAACATTGATTAATATTAATAAAATCTTTATCCATTCGTCACATATTCGATGCCGGTGTTCATATTGCATTGATATGTGTGTGTTTCAGAAATATTACCGCTTGGCACCCCATCTGACTTAATCCACAACTGATACTTTAGTCCGCCACCGATACCTATTATTATTATATATGCAATTTACATATTAAAGTGAATTTTCGATTTTATTATAATAACTAATTATTTATATATCTGTGTACCCTTTCATCTTGTCTGATTTGAAGTAAAGCGCAAAATTCAATTTGGCACATAATTCAATATAAAAATTAATTAAATATTTAAAGGAAATTAGCAAAATTCATCGATCAGTTGAAATTAATAAAACGTTCGATAAAACTGTCCGGCTACCTTATAATAACCCAAGCAAATAATCCATCAATCACAATTTGACAAGAGTAAATGAATTACTGGACGGCGTCAAGCACACACTCAGCTACCCATCTTAACGTGGCCTTACAACAATTACACAGCAAAAAATTGCTGCAACTTCAACTTCACTTCACTTCAACTGAGTTCTGTTCAGTTCAGTTTAGTTCAGTTTAGTTCAGTTCAACTCAGCTCAGTTCAATTTTGTGCGTTCGATTCTCTGTGTTGTTTGATGTATTTTTAATTTATTTATATGTAAGCGAAAACAGAGAAGAAGTTATTAAAATTGTTAAGGATGCAGGCCAAGCGCGATTAATCGATAACAAACAAAAACATTTACGATTTCCAAAGAATAAGCACATTAAAGCTGTCATCGTCATTTTTAATACAAAATAATCATGGAACGCATGCTCATCCAGCACATCATCAGCCAACGGACAGCAGCCAGCAGTCATCGGCCATCAACCAACAACTACAGTTCTCTATAAATATTAAGAATCAGCAACACGCGCAGCTGTAGACGCGGTAGCGGTCAGAGACGGAGCATGAAAAATTTTCTTTTTAATCAATTATGCACCAAAAAACAAATCTCAAACAAAATGTGATTGTGTTAAATATCAGAACCAACAAAACAAAAAAAAAAAAAAAAAATAACAACCCAAAGATAAAAATCGCGAAATTCTTTATTGAAACATGAAACGATAATGTTGAAACGATTCTTCTATATGTGGAGACAAACTTACGTCAAGCACCTATTTGTTCGGATATATCTTTACATGCACTTAATATGCACAATCGAGACAGTAGCCACAGATGCTTCAAATAGTCGACAGTTTGTCTGTCAAATTGACATTTAGCATTGTAAAGTTAAATGTGCATTTAATACAAACACGTTCGCTACACACTCACTCGCAAACTCATTCACCCATTCACCACTTTGAAGTGTACAAACAAATTTTCACGAGGTGTTCCTCTTGTTCACTTGTTGGCTTTCAGATACAAATAAAGCAACCCACGTCGAGGTCTTTAGTGATGCACCGTGTGTGACTCGACAATATTTTATAATGATGTTGATTATGTTGGCACAAACCTAGCAACAACCTGCAACTCAGCCAGTCTCATTAAATACTGCCGATGACTTGGACAATTTCAATATGCACAGAAATACAACAAATATACAACAAAAATACAACAAAAATACAACAAACATACAGAAAATATATTAATATAATAAAATGTTGAAAACAATAACGAAAAGACAAACATATATGCATTGTTATATCGCATATTTATCTGTAGTTTACTTATAGATGCAGATATTATTTTTGTTTTTGAGTGCGGTTGGATAATCTGCATTTGTGCAAAAGTGACACTTGTGCATATCTGTAATGCGCTAAAGTTCCACTTGAAGTTGGCGGCGATTGAAGTTGCTACTGCTGCTGCAACTCCAACTGCTACTGCTACTGCAACAGCTACTGCAACTAGCTCTTCTATGTAGTGCACAAGGAAGCAATATTATCAAGACTCAAACAACAGTGGACAACGAGAATCTCTTCAGTAGAATAGGAGAACCGTAACTGCCACTGTGAACTGCAAACGACAACAGAAGTCAGTTAATGTCAGAAGAAAAAAAAAAACATTAAAGAAATGTTAACAATAATAATAAAAATATAACGAAATGTGAGGAGTCAGCAACACAAAAACCAGTAGCAACAGGTTGACGAAGTGCAAATATGTTGCTGAGTTGACTTGTAATTGCTACAATGAAAGGTGATGATAATTTGTTAAATGTCAAATTAATATTAATAAGATTTTCTTTCGATTTTTCACCCAATCCAAATACGGATAAGTCATCACGGAAAACTGCATGAAAACGCAAAAATCATACGGTACTATATAACTAGTGAGTAACTGAGAACTGTCGAGTAAAAGAGGCTTATTTTCAAATAATTGATAAATTGATAAGAGCCAAAGACAGAGTTACAGTTTATTGGATTAATTTTAACTTGTGTCAGAGAAGATTATGTGACAACGGATTTTTATTTTGTTGAAATGGTGCTTTCAATGACACTCACAAGCCTGTAGTGAAATTGCAGTTTTCATCAGTTTTAATTCAAAATTTACTCTTCCAAACTCGTATTGATGAGCTTAATGAGACACTAGTAGAAATACTAATAATGTTCAAAATAGCTCATGTATACTTAGCAACATATTCAGATTTGTTGCTAACATATGACAAAAGGAATTGGGTTTAATGTTAATCGTATCTGACGAGTATTTATAGATTGTTGCATATAAACATACGGAGCTACAAATAACAAATCAGCTATTTTGTATTAATAGCAAGCTATATAGACAAAAAATTCTTTAATATTTGTTGATAGTTCCTTTCCATAAAAATACAGCTATTCTAATTGACAGAGATATTACAAAGATCTTTTCGATCTGAGTAGGTTTTAACTTTTTGGGTTATATATGGGTTATATATCCTAATCTAATTCAATATAGCTTGTATTTATTCTTTATTGTGAACAACAAAGCAAATTTTAAAAGCAAATAGATTAAGAATAGAAGACCAACGTTAAGACTCAGTTCTCCAAAATGCTCCTTCAAAAGTAATGCCATAAGTATTCCGATGCAATCATAATTTTAACAAAATAAATCTTGTCTTGAATTTAGAAAGTGAATAAGAATTTTTGTCTGAACAGAAATAAAAACTGTAATCAGCATAAGACTATAATACTAAGACTGTATTAGAGATAAATGCTTTAGATACTAAACCAAAGCAAAATATAAACATTTATGAAGGGTTCCCAAATTTTGGTTTTAATTTGGAAGGAACTTGAAATGGAACTTGAAAGTATTCTTAATATATATCATAACATATATATAATATTATATTATTATCATTAATATCGCACTAAGTAAGCATTAAATAACGATATTGTTTATAATGTACGGTAAATATATGATAGGAAAAAATATGTATACATTATGAAGTAGGATCTGCAAACATCATTAGTAAAAAAACTAAATATAAAATACATATAATGTGTACAATTGTACGATATTTTCATACACAGATACCCAATGTCTTCTAGGTTTTTTTTTTTTTGTAAACCGAACAACTGTTAAAGAGCAATATCTCTTATTTCTATTGATTAAAAACAGTTTACTAAAGTTATCTAAAGATGTTATATATTCATGATTCCTGAGTAGTATGTAGACATGCCTTAAGTCCTTTAATTTTTGTTTCTATTCCATCTATATATTTTAAATCATATATTTTGTTTTTGTCACTAATTTTCTTACTTCTATACTTATTCATTTTGCTATTCATATTCCTATTCCTATAATTTTTCTTATTCCGATTATCATATCAATTTCTGATCCATTTTTTCTTGTATTTGCAGTTTTTGTTACTTTACTATTCTTTTTTTTAATTGCTTTTTCTATTTTTATGACAGTTCTTTCTCTCTTTTGTATTCTAGTTCCGATTTTTAATTAAATTCCAGTTTCTTTTCCTTTTTTTACTGCTACTCGTATGCCTATCACTATTCACGTTCCTTTAGCTTTTACAATTTCAGGGTCCTTTTCTATACCAATTATTTTTTTATTTGTATTCCTCTGTCTATCCTTATTCATGTTAATATTGCTATTCTCATATTTCTACTCTAGGTGTTATATGTTACTTATTACTGTATTTATTTTTATTTATGCTCTATTTACTGGGTCATCATTTACCTCACGTCTCATCAAGATGATTTTTGAGTTTTATTCCATTCAGTGTAAAAAGATGTTGAAATTGTGAATGAAGTAACCTCAACTCAATTGTGTCTTAATGATCACAATGATCTTAATAAATCAATAATATTAAGTACCATCATATTAAATATTATTTTATTTAGTACTCTGTAAAGGTGATTTCGATTAGAAAATCTGCATTCAATTTGGAATGTCTCCCGATCTGTTAAATTCTGTTGCCCAACCGAACATTTTTAGGTTTATTTACATTTGTGTAGTAGTGTTAGATATTTATAGTTTTTAAGAATACATATATCGAATCAAATCACACTTTGTCAAGTGATACAAAACAGCTGTTAATTTGAGGGTAATCTTACTACTCTGGCCAAATATCTAGAGTGTTATAAATTAATCTCAACTGTTATACATTTCGAGATTTACCAATTGAATAATAGACATTGCACTAAAACTAAATCACGATTGAAAAAGTTTCAACAGATTTATCAATCGTGGTGGTAATCAATAGAATCAATTTATTAATTATACCTATTGATGATATAAAATAAATATAAAAATATTTTACATAAATATAAAATATATATAAATGGTAAATATAAATATATTCAGGTTTGCTTCAAATTACCTTATACCCTACTAACAAACAAATCATAAACATTAAATTTAATCATAAAATCTTCCTACATACTTCTTGTTTGCTTAATAGCAAATGGATTCAGAAGGGCGTTCCATTGAACCCTCTTTAAGCTTCATCTTTGCGACAAATTAATTACTTATATTAACAAAAAAAAACACATTTCAAGACCCTTAAGAAATATTCGTCAACAAAAACTGTAAAAATTATAAATAATAAAAGAGATGGAGTATAAATAAGAAACTTTGTTGTTATTTGTAGGAAAAAGTGAAGCCAAGCATGCACAAAGATTTGTCATAACTGATAAATAGAATGATGATTTTCCTTTGGTTGGGAGAACCTTTGTGGTAAAAAAGAACCATAAATTCTTGAAAAGCTAAAGTAAAGTCAACGTCAAAATTATATCAACTCAAAAGTCAAATAAAACTTAGCGAGCGCAACTGGTTGCTGGCAACATGCAACACCGACGTCATTGCATTGTCAATGCGTTTCCTAAGCATGGGAACCAATTGTCGGTGACCGTGGTTTTAAAATCATCATGGCAGACGCAATAGGTGTTTTTTGTTGGTACTCTTCTTATGAGTTTTATGCCACCAATAATTGTAATGTCATTTGCTGCGATTTGCTACTACTTTTTTGTCACTTTAGTTGGCTACACTTGCCTGCACATACATAATTACATACAAGTTGGGCCTATTACTGCATTGAACCCCACCGCTGCACGCACCAATAATGATAATTACCCGCTAAGCAAACCTTAAAATCGAATGTAATGCTTGAGCTTTTTCAACTTGCTTCGATTTAAGAGCTGGGTTTTCTTTTTATTCGTTACTTCGCTTTACTTTATCTTACTTTTATTGTTTCACTTTTATGATTTTATTCCTTTCATTTTCCAATTAGTTTTGTAAAAATCACTGACGATAATCGTTATCGTCAGCAGCATTTAAGGTGCGCGTATTATCAGGAGTGCAATGCTTTCGGTTGTTGACGACATTTTTCAAATTGCATTGACAGCAGCCAAAGCGATAATTATTGCTCAGATGTGCGGCACTGATTCCGTATGGCCATATCATCTTCAGCCTTCCGAAAGCGTTAATAAGTGTTGCCGATCATGTTCTGCAACAGTTGCACTTCACTAACTGCAATCGCTGGTAATGCCAATGCAATTTCAATAATTTTATCTCAACTTGATGTGTTACCAAGATTCGATTGGTAGCGGTTCCAGATCAAAGGCTTAACGCGGCAAAGATCACTTGTTAATCACTGATCGCTCCAGATGTTTTATTCGCCTCAATGAATCCGAGCTGAAGCAGTGCGATTTTTATATTTTATGTAAGCAGCTTTTTTCACTTTTTGGTATTTTATTTATTTCTTCTGTTTAATGTTGATTTGTGTTCAATTTTAGCGATTTTAATGCCAATTATTTGCTGGAATATTTGGCATGCCTTTAACTTGGGACTTTGTATTGATTTGTACAAGATTTGATCACTTCGAAACTTTCCTGTAATTTTCCCTAACGATTTTTTGGGTAACCAATTTTACTTCAGTTCTCAAACATTTTTCTCTCACGGGAATGTTTTGTCAAGTGCGTAGCCAAGCGTGTGAAATTTGATTCGACTTTGAATGCATTTTAATTTACTTTTGAAGCAATCATTCCGAATTTCATTAAACCATTGTTAATGATGACACAAATTGTGACTTTAACTCATTTCGATTTGGTAGAGGTCAGTTATGAAAATTTCTTTTTACGGTAAGTTACATAGATAAAAAAAAAAGTCAGCTGAGTCAGAAAGAATCCTACTTTTAAAATCCTGTATTCAAGTTGTAAATAGGTTTTTACGAAAAAAACTTAATCGAATTGAGCAATAATATGAGGCCCCAACTCAGAAGAGATAAAAATTTTACAGAAACAATGTTTCATGTAAAGCCGTTGCATTACTTTATTCATGGTCGAACGTGTCTGCTTTAAAGAGAGTTCCAGACCAATCAGCCATTTATTGAGGTAATCGACTAAATTTAAATAGATTATATTGCATTTAACAGAACTCGTAAAATAATTAAAAGAACTTACATAATTTAATAATTAAATATACATAATCACATAGCTTTTGCAGTTCGTTCAATTATTCCTTTAACAGTATTACTTTTGAATAAAACTAAGGCTTCTCTTAAATGGGTAGCAAACCAATAAAGTAGTTTGCTACTTTAGAATGGAACAGATAACTTTCTCAGCTATGGGTAGCAATGAACTGAAAAAATTTTTTCTTTAAATCGTGTGTTATCTGATGCTTTCACCGAAGATGGTAACTGCTTCTTTAGCATTTTCCATCAGTGAATCAAACACTTTTTAGTGGGGCCACTTTCATCCAAATACATGCCATGTCCAAGTCAGCGATAACGCGGAATTACGCGCTTAACTATGCCAATATTACAGTATGGGTCGTACAAATTGTAGTTCTACCTAAATCGATACTTCTTGCTTACGTATAATGGACCATTGATTTCTTAGCGAATTTAGTTCTGAAATGCTCCATACACCTTCTCATCACTGTTGGTTATTGTCCAAGTTTCGGCATCATACAGTCATTAGGTTATGCACAGGTCACAGGTTGGACATGATAAAAAACTTATAGAGTGAAGTTATTGTTTGTCAAGAGTGGGCCTTATTAACCCGGAGTAACACCTGTTAAAAAGCTGATTCCAGAATTCATATTCTGGATATTATTCATACTTTAAATATATTATTCTTTCAAAGGTTTATTTATTTAACAGAGCTTAATGAGGCATTTTAACTATCTATTTCCATATATGCAATAAAATGAAGACTTGATTCCGTTAAATTTATTTATTGGAATATTAAAAGTACTTTTGGTTAAAAATATACACAAATTCTAAAAAAAAATTCTTCGCAAATCTATCAATATTTATTATGTACTCCAAATATTGTTTAAGTGCCACTTAACATTACATGAAGGAAACAATAAAAAACCAGTAAAGCCGATAAATCTTTCCACATACCGATATAGTTAAGTATTTGCATCCTTTCACATGCTTAACAACACAATTCAGTCCTTTCACCGCAAGTGCTTTCTTTATATCTTCGTTTATTGCAAATCCCCTAAGCTGTCATCAAAAGTGGTTTTCGATATTGTAAAACGCGATTTCTTCAATTTTATTCATTTTTTCCTCTTTATTTTTGCAAAATTATCAAAGCGAGTTAATCGAGCAAAATAAACCGTTTTCATATGCTCGGATTGACAAGACACGTTGGAGTTATGCACAAATAATGAAAGCATGAAGAGATTCTGGTGCGATGTCTTTGGGGAATTTCCTGGTTTTTATTTTGCATAAAATTCTTGTTGAGAAGACAATGGCAATCCTTGTTTGAGCAACAAAATAACTTCTTCCCACTTGTTACTTTGTCACTTGAAGGGATGGAATACATATTTTTACAATCTTTTGTCAAAGGATTACCAAATTATAAGCAGTTTAATATCTTCGCTCTATGAGCGAAGGACAAGCAAAAAGTTGTTTAATAAAGTCTGTCTCTAAAGAAGGAAAAATTGTCAATATTCTTTGCGATGAAATTTTAAAAAACTGAAAACGTCTTTTCTGTGGCAACAATTAAAAATCGGTAGCAAATATGTCAGCAGTGGTCGGATTATTGGCTACTTTGGTACTTCCTTTGAAGTTTTTTTCTTCTTTTTATTGGAAGGAAATTACTACTAAGAATTCGAAATTTATAATTTTCGAAATATTCCCAATAAATTTTTATTAAAAACATAAAATTAAGTTATTATGTTTAATGAACTATATTTATAACATATTAGAAATACAATAATACAATAAATGACTTACTCCCTTAGGAGAACTTCAAATAGTTCATATACATGTGCATATACATATATATATAAGTATATATATTTTCAAATATATACATATTGTACATACATTTGAGTTCTTCACTAGCACAATATGATATGAGTTGGAAGTGTCAGTCTTACAAACAAGCCCTAACACATATAGCCAGGCAGATGGAATAAGAAACAAATAAATACAGCAGAATCCATTTTTTTTATTATGTTAGGTATCTTATTTAAAGAATGTAGTAAGAAATTGGAATATGACTAAGTTTTCTTTGTCATTGTGTTATTGAGCTTATCTTTTAGAATCTTAAAAAATATTGATAGATCATTTTAGCAAGATCATTAAGCTTAAAAACGACAGTGATAAAAATATGTTTAAAATAAATTGCAAATCGTTTTTTTTTTATTAAACAATGACTTATCAAACAGTCAAATTTCTATAAACCAAGGTCTACGACGAATTTTTCACATTTGTTGGCCTCAGAGAATTACCAATATCGGTTTGTGGGCTTAAGCAAGCCAAACTGGACCAACATAAGAAACTCAGTGGATAGATAGGGTGCGATCTCGAAAGTGACAATAGTAATAATTACCAATAGGCTCTGATGTTAAACGGACAAGATGCTAGGAATTCGAGTATGCTATAACTAAAAGAAAACAAAGGAACATAAATTAAATTTTGTAAATTATTTATGAAATAATATTATTTCCATTATGGAGTTCGATTAAAACTGATGACAGAGGTTCTATCTTTCAACTCGTAGAGCGTGGCCACACATAAACATTGCGATAACCTTTACTCATACTTTATTGATAGTAACGTCAAAAATATAAACATGAACTTGTGGTGTAGATATGTGTATTTAGAACATTGAAGCTATCTGTATTTTAAACATCACCGAATTACTTCACTTTGTTTTCTAATTTTAAGAAAGATCAATATCATAAAATGATTAATAATTGACTAATTTAAGTAATTCAATTTAGTTCAACTTCGTCTCCAATTTTTTTCTAAAGATTAGTGTTGTGAATTTCATTCAATATTCATTAAATAATGTAAAAATATCTGCGAAAAGTTTACTGATCTTAGCACGCAATGTTGATTATGTCGGCGGCGATGGCAGTGACGGCGGTGTTAAAACTGTCGATCGTTTATCGTTCAAGCATATTTTTCAATAAACAACACAAAGCGAATCTTCTGATTAACTTTAAGAAACTTCAAACTCAACTTCCATTTTAACTCTACGTGAATGAGATGCGCGCATGCGCAACGTAATGAAAGCAACGAAAAATTATTAATTGCATATGAAAATGCAATAGGCATTCCCAAGTAGAGAGGGCGGCTGCCGCTGTACTTCCTTTGTGTCTTCATCGTCATCAGCAACGCCATCATCGTCACTTGTATCCACATTCGCACTCGTTATAATCACAAGTAAAGCTCAGATTATGGTCTGCCAAAAACGGCTCCACATGCCCTCATGCCCACATGCCACTTTAAATGTGACTGCGTGCGATGCCACTTGTGGCTGATTTCGGATCGAGATGATGCCTTTGACAATGTGCAATATGCGTTGATTTTTTATGGCCTTCAAATTGAAGTCTCTCAGATCTTTAGCTGAAGATAATAATTATTTCAATATGTTCTGGGGCAATGCGAATCCAAACTAAACAACACCATCAACAGCGGCAATTTTTAATTTAAAATGTTTCAGTTTCAGTTTAAAATTGAATTTCTTAGAAATTCACATTTTTTATTTGTGCGCCAATAATGACAAAAAAATTTAATATATCAAAAGGAAATCAAGGGCGTCTGTCTCATTTACCGATGGAATTGCACATATTTCCTCTCCTCGGTTTTATTGCCATCAATAGGAAGCATTCATTTCTTTTACCGATATTTTTTCATTTACTATATGTTTTATATTTATAAACAATTATACAATTGCAATATAGCTACTATATATATATAGTAGCTATATACTATATATAGCTACTATATATGACAGCTGTCCTAATGAAATTGGATAATACCTAATCATGTATGGGTTCAGCTTAAATGAAAAAACATTTTTTGCTATTCAAGTCAAGGTTTTGGAGATTTGATCACAACATTTCCTAAAATCATATCGCGTAAGTGACCTCACTTAGCACGAATGGCGTAATGTGCCTGTTTTTTGACCATTTTAGATCGTATTTCCATATGATTCGGCCACTTTGGCGGCTATTTCCTGGCCTTAGTTCGTCCGTGGTTTGCAGATAAAGTCTTGACTTTAAGTAGACGCAGTGAAAAAATTCTGGCGGCATCAAATCGGCCAATGCAGTGATCAGTCAAAGTCCCATTTTTTTGATATCCAGCGATTAGAGAACGATGGCTTCAAATCGATTGCGGAACGGCCTGCATATGTTGACCTGCTATCTTGGTAAAACCAAAAGTGCTGGATACCATTTTCATTAACAATCGTTATCAAAGCCCAATACCGCACCTAATTGACAATTGTTATGAATAAAATAATCCCATATTAATGACAAATAATTACCATTTATAAACGCATAATATTCCTAGCTTCAAGATTTCAAAGAACATTGGGATGAAAAATAATGGAATCGTACCCTGATAATAGCAGAGATCAACTAGTGCTTTACTCTAAAATTTCTCACAGCTTTTAAGTTTCAGCGTACTTTAACCCGATTCATAAAAATCGGTGAAGCCGGTTAATCAGTTAAAAAATCGTTGATTAATCTGAGTTCAGATCTATTTAAACAAATATGTCAAAGTTTTTGTTGTTTACCCACATCTGCTATCACAATCACACTACGTCATTGGAATCAGTCAAGAAATGTAACAGCAATTTATATTCAGTAATTCTAAGTAGTAAAACAATCTAACAAAGTTCCTTTAAAAATCCCGCAATACTTCATGGCAAGGAACTTAAACTATTGTTAATTTATTCCTATTCAATTATAATAATTCTTCTACTTTAAATAGACTTTATATTGTAGTATATAGGTTGGAAAGATTAAATATCCGCATAATGCAGATGTTCTTGTAACATCTTTTAAACTGGTCTATAGCGTAGATATTTCGATTTTATGTAAAATAAATATTAAAAAAATATGATATAAATGTAATTAATCGTATACATACTAGATTATTTCATAGCTGAAACCAATCAAATTAAAAGACCAAGGTGACACAACTAATTTCTATAAGCTTATTTGTCTTGACCAACGGGGCAAAAATTAAGCGTCACAAAATTCAACCAACTTCTTCTTGGCCATTTGCTCCATACTGCGAGTGCTATGTTTAAATACAGGAACATATGTTTAGATGAATGTCTCTGATTTACCATTGCCATGAATTAGTTTAAAAACGCGTATCGCATATCGCACCTGATGTGCTTCTTCGGCTGCACTGCCTCAACAATTTCTAGCTACTTGAACACTATTTATAATTGCGGCGCTGTAATCATCCATTCGTATAATTGTCGATGCGTTAAGGTAATTGTACACCTTCATCCGACCAGATAGAAAGAACCAGTACAGCCTATCATCTTCAGCGGTGGTGTGCTTTATTCGATGTTGTGCTTCTATGAGCATTTAAAAGTTGGCAATATCGAATTGTGGATTCATATTAGAAATGTATTACCATTGTTTTGGCTGTGGTTATTGTTGGGTTGCGACTGTTGATTTGCATTCAAAATAAGAAGATACCATTCATGGTCTTGTACCGATTTGCTAGATTTGGTTTCATTGCAAAATAATACTTACTTAAATTACTATTTTGCTTAATTGTAATTGAAAACATTCTTTTCATTTAGTATTGTTCAATTTTAATGTTCAAAGAGGTTTTACTTTAAAAGGTATTAATAAAACTACTGTAATCTATAGTTATGAGAAATAACTATTTTCTTAAAACATAATTTATACATTATGTTTAGATATATTTATGTTCACAAAACTCTTTCAGTCATATAAATAAACTTCTCTATACTTATATGCACAAACGATATTACAAACCTGTATTATTTCATTTATTTTATAAAACATAAAATTGTATATATATTTATATAATACTACTTTGTGCTACTTTGTGATGTCACTCACAGACGCTTATGCCGCTTCAAACCTAATGATCTTTTGAGGCGTTTCAACCAGCAAGGAGATGACTAGTTCGTATCTATATGCTCACCCTAGATAGACTTAGATAAACCTACTTGTAATAAAAAAAACCTCTTGTTAGTCAATATGACTAGTTGTTGTAAATTTAAACTCTTCATTTTGTTTAAATATAAATAAAAAAAAATAAAAAAAAAAAAAAAAATTATATTAATAAAAAATGAAATAATATAAACAAAATACAAATTTTATAGTTTTTTTTTTTTTTTTTTTGGAGGAAATATAAAGTCTGATTGTCGACGATTTTATAATACACCGTCCCATCTTTCATTATCTGAAGTTCTTTAAATCTGTCATATTCTATATTTTATACTAATTCTAGACAACATTTTTTTAATAAAATATGCCTAAAAGACAATAAAAAAAATAATTACCCTTTTGTTTAATAAAATTTATAGACCACATGCCCTTCAGTTTTTCTTATAAAACCGCCCTACCTGTCAATATTAGAAAATATTATTATTTCGACATTTTAATTTATATAAATTTCGGAATTGAAACTTTTTGTCTACCACCCATCGATTGAATTTCACTGGCTAAGTAAAGAAAACTATCTATTAACTTATAAAGTAACATTAAGATTTGCTTATTAGGATTTCAACTGGGCTAGTTTTTCGAAAATAGCCAAGAAAAATTTTAGGAGCTTAAAAAAAAAATGTTTTAAAAAAAAAATTCGAACTTGTAGTGAAACCGTAACCGAATAGTAAAAAGCAGATTTCGAACTTAATGTAGGTACACGCAGTATTTTCTTCTCTCCATAGTAAAGCTTTTTTACCCTTGCTAGGTAGTCACCTTGTCGTGGTGTAGGGGCTTATTGTGGACTGAAGCATGTCATATGGAAGTCATGACATGATGATTTTTCATGTGACATGATTCAGCACACAAACTAAGAACTGCCGCCAACGCACAGGTTGAAAGTAGGTATCTACGATTCCTGATCAGTCGTTGAGGCTAGCTAGTGGACTTTAATGGACACTTGCTAATTGGTCAGTCCTATAGGAAAGTGCGGCTATCTATCAGACCAATGACTCGCCTTCAGTACGGTCATGTCTCTGCTGTTTGTGGGTCGCCGATAGTCGGGCGGGGGAGAAGGAAACTCCCTAGGGCAGGGTCTGTACATATTCTAGGCTCCCAAGGCTAGGTCTTGATAGACTGGAATATGAACATACCTATTGCCCCAAACAAACCCCCTAAACTCACAGTGGAACAGCTATGCTGGTGAACTTGCTTGACAGGGTAGAGTCAAGCTTAATAGCGAACTCCGTACCAGGTCTGGCAAACCTACGGTTTCAATTTGTCCTTCCCATGGGGGCGCTCATGGGTGACCAACCTGCACGGTTTATTTAAACTTACTTTGTATGGAACAAAATAACATTTTCAATTCTATGGACTGCACACCTTTAAATGTGCAAAATATGGTTTTACAAAGCCAAAACTTATCACTGAACGAGGGGGCACCTGGTACCATCGTCAGTGAACAAATGGACCACGACTTGTTGGAGAGGGCACCTGGTCCTCTACCCGACAAGCCGGAGGAAATGGACATTCCACTTAGCCAAGAGTCGGCTGGGATGTCTATCTCCTCGGAACAGGAGAGAGATCTTCTGGAGCCTGGTCTAACTAAAAAGACTCAAACGAGGGTGAAGCTATCCGGCGCTGGACGCAAAAGGTTAAAGGCTTTACTTGCCAAGGGCATCCCGCTGGAAACAGCAAGGTCCTTGGCAGTAAAGCCGGCCACTGCGACTAACGAAGGGCAGGCAACACCAAAAAGATCCCGATCGGACAGCTCTACACCAACATCAAGCTCAAAACCGACAAAGCGGATTGCACTACAGGGCAAGAAAGTTGATAATAAATCAACAGTGCCTGCAACTGCTTTGCCGATTTTCAGTAGGATGAAGGAAGTAGAGACCTCACACGGGGGCAAACCTGGTCCCAGTAAAGAGGTGGCGACGGTATCTGTGGGGCAGGCTAAATACAGTACTTCTTCCGAAGACCATTGTTCAAAGCCTACCCTAGCAGAGACTGTTCGCTCTAAGAAGATCGGTATACTACCGCATAATTTCCCAGAGGGCATTTGGTCCAATGAGGAAATTGGCAAGGTGCAGAAATGCATCCTCGACAAGATGTACGAAACTTGTCGAGCTCCTGGGGTGAAGCCTCATTTCGCCGGTTACAGTCTAAAGCCCGGATGGTTTACCATTAATTGTCTGGACGACGAGACTGTAACTTGGTCTAAAGAGACAATCCCAGCCTTGAAGCCGTGGGAAGGAGCCCAGCTGAAGGTAGTGGACGAGGCAGAAGTGCCAAAGTCTGAAATCTATGTTGGCTACTTCCCAGGCTCAGCTTCCTGGCAAAGCGACCGTATTCTGGGACAAATTGAGTGCCAAAATTCGGGCATGCGTGTCAGGGACTGGCGGGTACTCCACAGGCTCAATAAGGGCGATATCGTCGAGATGGCGATTGCTCTGGATCCTATGTCGTCCGAAATGGTCGGAAAGCTGGGCAATAAAGTCTTCTATGGACTTAGCAGTGCCGTGCTGAGACCAAGACATAAAGGAAACAGAGCAAAGGAAGTGGTTGAAGATGAGCGACCAACAACATCTGCGGCTTGTGCTCAGTCAAGCAACCAGAAGCCGAAAACGGGTCTCAATTCCGGGAGACCACCCTTGAGAGGGGGCAGAATCCGTGCCCAAGGCCGAAAACCTTCCGCTCTCTCTGGTCGTCTGAGGAAATGGGAAAGAAAAGACCCGGAGGCCGCGGAATTGCTGCGCGGTACAAAGGGCGGCAAGGTCCGCAAGGGCCAGTCTGGGATATAATGTCCCGGACTCCGCCACATCCGCAAAACTCTTGGAGGCAACTTCATTGCCTCCAAATCAACCTCCACCGGGCTATAGCAGCTTCATACAGGCTCAGTGCCCTGGTGGAACAACACTGTCTGGATTTTGTGGCCATCCAAGAACCATGGGCCACAAAGGGGCGCATAAACGGTCTACAGACAAAAACGTGTAAGTTAATCTATGATAATAATGTTGATCGTCCTAGAACGGCGATAATGATTAACAAAACCATTAAATCTCTTCCAATTACAGAGCTTATACAGCGTGATCTGGTGGCGGTACAGGCAGAAGTGCCTAGTACTAGGGGGACGAGAATAATAGTTTTTGCATCTCTGTACCTCCCTGGCGACGCAGAGGAAGCGGTGTCTCTCGAGCTCCAGCAGCTTACAGAATACTGCCGTATCCGAAACCTACAGTGGGTAATGTGCTGCGACGCCAACGCACACCATACAGTATGGGGAAGCACAGACATCAATACACGAGGTGAGTCACTTTTTGATTATATCACAACTAACAATTTAATGGTAGTTAATAAAGGTAACGAACCTACTTTTGTAAATGCGATAAGGGAAGAGGTATTAGATCTCACTTTAGCAAGTGCATTTATATCAAATAACATTTCAAATTGGAGGGTGTTAGAGGAGAACTCCTTATCAGATCACAAATATATACGCTTTGATTTGGAAGGGGAAGTTGAAGACACTTTCGAAATAAGAAATGTTAGGAAGGCCAACTGGTCTCTATATAACTTCTATTTAGAACAAAACATTAGTTGTCTTGGGAATAGGATTACTAATTGTCAGGAACTAAATCTTGAGGTTAACAAACTAGAAAATATTATTACAGGGGCTTTTGAAAATAGCTGCGAACTTATCAAAAAGAAACGTTCTAGGAAAGTCCCATGGTGGAATAGAGAACTAGATATTTTACGCAAAAAAGCCCGCCAGCTCCTTAATAGAGCCAAGTCCAATGGGGACTGGGCATCTTACAAGTGTGCCTTAACGGCTTACAATAGGGAATTGAGGAAATCAAAGAGGGAATCATGGAGGAGGCACTGCGAGGAGATTGAAACACTTCCTGCGGCTGCGAGACTCCAGAAATCTCTAAATAAAGACCACTCAAATAGCCTCTCTACATTAAAGAAGGCTGACGGAAGCTTTACGGTAAGTCTGGAAGAAACGGGACAGCTTTTGCTGGACACTCATTTTCCAGGCTGCGCCATGTATACTGAGACTACGGAAACCATCGAGGATACTCGTTTCTTATTGGTTACACGAAGGGATCTTTCACTGGCCCGTAAAATCTTTACAGTCAATAAAACTAAATGGGCCATTTCCACTTTCAGCCCGTTTAAATCACCTGGTATCGATAATATACAACCGTGCCTTCTTCAGAAAGGCGTTGATATATTAGCACCGATATTAACAAACTTATTTAGGATAAGTCTAGAATTAGGCGTAATACCTAAACATTGGACGAAGGCTAGGGTAGCTTTCATACCGAAAGCAGGCAAAAAGGCGGACCACACGCCAAAAGCTTTTCGGCCCATTAGCCTTACTTCTTTCCTGCTTAAAGCAATGGAGAAGATTCTAGATCAATAGATCAGGGAAGTCTATATTAAAGCTTCACCTCTACATATTGAACAGTATGCTTATCAGTCGGGCAAATCGACCGACACCGCTATACATAGTCTGACGAGTAAAATCGAGAAGGCTTTAGACGGTAAGGAAATAGCTCTCTGCACATCGGTTGACATTACAGGAGCTTTTGATAATGCAACATTCAGATCAATTGAGGCAGGAATGGTCAGGAAAGGAATACATAGACTGATCATAACATGGATTCTCAATATGCTGAAAAATAGGACGATAATCTTTGAAATGGGGACGAAGAGATTAACTGTCAAGTCAACCAAAGGATGTCCTCAAGGAGGCGTTCTTTCGCCACTCCTATGGCTATTGGTCATTGACGAACTCCTACAGTCTCTTGGTGACCTCGGATATGAAGTTCAGGGCTTTGCAGATGATCTAGTCATCATGGTTAGAGGCAAATTTGACTCCACCATATCCGATCGTATGCAACTAGCTCTTGATATCACTCAAAATTGGTGTCAAGAGAAAGGACTCTCGATTAATCCGAATAAAACAAATGTAGTACCCTTCACCAGAAGAAGGAAGATGAATCTAGGGACCTTAAAGTTAGGGGACACTGACTTAATACTATCTGAGGAAATGAAATATCTAGGAGTAATTCTAGATAAAACTCTTACTTGGAAAAACCATTTATCATATATAACTGGCAAAGCTCTAAGAGCAACTTATGCGTGCCAAAGACTGTATGGTAAAACATGGGGTCTGCGACCAAAAATGATGGCTTGGTCGTAAAAGACCGTAATAGTACCGATGATCACCTATGCTTCTTTGGCATGGTGGCCAAAGGTAAATCAGACGAAGGCTAAGATGACTCTCAATAAGATTCATCGAACAGCCTGTCTAAGCGTAACGGGAGCAATGAGAACGTGCCCCACAGAAGCCCTAGCAATGCTCACTGGACTCACCCCATTACACATTACAGTTAAAAGGACTGCGACCAGTGCTGCACTAAGGCTTCCTTATCTAGGTAATCTTAAAGAGGGCAATCTGACAGGACACGCAAAGATTCTAGATGAAATCTGGAATTCTCCGTGCCTTAAGGTCTTCGACAAGATGAATAGAAAATTAGCTTTCTCCAGGGAATTCGAAGTGGTCATTAGTGACCGATCAACTTGGAGAAATAATAAAATCAACTTAAAGCAGGGCTCTCAATTATGGTATACTGATGGGTCCAAAATGGATAATGGCAGTGCAGGAGCAGGAGTTATGGGACCAAACTTCCGTAAAGCAATCGCAATGGGAAAAACTGCTTCCATTTTTCAGGCAGAGGTCCATGCCTTAGAGCTTTGTGCAAGAGAATGCATACGTAGGGGCACCCGAGGTACCAACATATGCTTTCTATCAGACAGCCAAGCAGCTCTAAAATCTTTAGCAAAATCCTTATTCCAATCAAAGCTGGTTTGGGAATGCTTTCAACTTCTCAACACCCTAGCATCGAGGAACTATGTTACTCTTATGTGGGTACCGGGACACGAGGGGCATGAGGGCAATGAAATAGCAGACATATTAGCAAAGAAGGGTGCATGTACTCCTTTCATTGGGCCAGAGCCCTTCTGCGGGGTAACAAATAGCTTCACAAACAACTTATTATGTGAACGGGAGAAACAGCATCTACTTAAACACTGGAGAGCCCAAACAGGCATGCGACAGTCAAAAAGATTAATTGATCCTGAACACATCAAAGTTGATGCTATCATCAACCTTAGCAGAAATGATATCAAAATCTACACTGAACTTCTTACAGGACACTGTAGACTTAATTACCACATGAAGATTATAGGTGCGGTAGAAAGTGATTCCTGTCGACTCTGTCATGAGGAGAAGGAAACATCGGAACATGTTCTATGCAACTGCCCAGCGGTGGCAAGACGTAGACTCGATTACCTCGGTAGCGGGATCCTGGTCCCAAATCAAATAGGTAAAATTAAGCCCACTGCAATTATAAGATTTATAAATAGTCTAAAATTGTCCTAGTTGGGCCTATAGGCGCACAATAGATCTTTTAGGTCGGGGTGCACAAATAGCCTATTTTTTAAATAAATAATAAATAAAA
>NC_051846.1:153336694-153345868 GCF_002237135.1 Teleopsis dalmanni | reverse complement strand
AAAACATCTGGAGCGATCAGTGATTAACAAGTGATCTTTGCCGCGTTAAGCCTTTGATCTGGAACCGCTACCAATCGAATCTTGGTAACACATCAAGTTGAGATAAAATTATTGAAATTGCATTGGCATTACCAGCGATTGCAGTTAGTGAAGTGCAACTGTTGCAGAACATGATCGGCAACACTTATTAACGCTTTCGGAAGGCTGAAGATGATATGGCCATACGGAATCAGTGCCGCACATCTGAGCAATAATTATCGCTTTGGCTGCTGTCAATGCAATTTGAAAAATGTCGTCAACAACCGAAAGCATTGCACTCCTGATAATACACGCACCTTAAATGCTGCTGACGATAACGATTATCGTCAGTGATTTTTACAAAACTAATTGGAAAATGAAAGGAATAAAATCATAAAAGTGAAACAATAAAAGTAAGATAAAGTAAAGCGAAGCAACGAATAAAAAGAAAACCCAGCTCTGAAATCGAAGCAAGTTGAAAAAGCTCAAGCATTACATTCGATTTTAAGGTTTGCTTAGCGGGTAATTATCATTATTGGTGCGTGCAGCGGTGGGGTTCAATGCAGTAATAGGCCCAACTTGTATGTAATTATGTATGTGCAGGCAAGTGTAGCCAACTAAAGTGACAAAAAAGTAGTAGCAAATCGCAGCAAATGACATTACAATTATTGGTGGCATAAAACTCATAAGAAGAGTACCAACAAAAAACACCTATTGCGTCTGCCATGATGATTATAAAACCACGGTCACCGGCAATTGGTTCCCATGCTTAGGAAACGCATTGACAATGCAATGACGTCGGTGTTGCATGTTGCCAGCAACCAGTTGCGCTCGCTAAGTTTTATTTGACTTTTGAGTTGATATAATTTTGACGTTGACTTTACTTTAGCTTTTCAAGAATTTATGGTTCTTTTTTACCACAAAGGTTCTCCCAACCAAAGGAAAATCATCATTCTATTTATCAGTTATGACAAATCTTTGTGCATGCTTGGCTTCACTTTTTCCTACAAATAACAAAAAAGTTTCTTATTTATACTCCATCTCTTTTATTATTTATAATTTTTACAGTTTTTGTTGACGAATATTTCTTAAGGGTCTTGAAATGTGTTTTTTTTTTGTTAATATAAGTAATTAATTTGTCGCAAAGATGAAGCTTAAAGAGGGTTCAATGGAACGCCCTTCTGAATCCATTTGCTATTAAGCAAACAAGAAGTATGTAGGAAGATTTTATGATTAAATTTAATGTTTATGATTTGTTTGTTAGTAGGGTATAAGGTAATTTGAAACAAACCTGAATATATTTATATTTACCATACATTAAGACCGAAAAGTTTTCGGAAATTCTCATTTAAAATTCGCGCGCTGTATATTTTCCGATATTTTAAGTTTATGTAGTTTGGCAGCACTGTCCTTAATTACTATGCCAAAAATGAGCGCGATCTGTCAGACAGTTCGTTTACGGCAGCTGTTGAAACCAGTTCACCTCAGTAGGGCGTTGCGAAAAAAACAATGGAAAAAAATATTGAACAAAGAGTTTGCATCAAATTTTGTGTTTCGAACGAAATTTCGTGTGCAGAATCGTTGCGAATGCTACAAAAGGCTTATGGGGAATCAGTTTTATCGAAAACTCAAGTTTATGAGTGGTACAAAGCCTTCCAGGACGGTCGTACGACCGTCGAAGACATTTCGCAACGCACTACTGAGGTGAACTGGTTTCAACAGCTGCCGTAAACGAACTGTCTGACAGATCGAGCTCATTTTTGGCATAGTAATTAAGGACAGTGCTGCCAAACTACATAACTTAAAATATCGAAAAATATACAGCGCGCGAATTTTAAATGAGAATTCCAGACTTTCAGTCTTAATGTAATAAAATATATACTAATTTTTAAATAGATATTGAGTAAATTATTATAATATATAATAATTATATAAATATATTATATATTTTATAAAATATTGAAATTTATTAAATAAAATAAATATTTATAAAATATTTTTAAATTTATTTTATATCATCAATAGGTATAATTAATAAATTGATTCTATTGATTATCACCACGATTGATAAATCTGTTGAAACTTTTTCAATCGTGATTTGATTTTAGTGCAATGTCTATTATTCAATTGGTAAATCTCGAGCGAAATGTATAACAGTTGAGATTAATTTATAACACTCTAGATATTTGGCCAGAGTAGCAAGATTACCCTCAAATTAATAGCTGTTTTGTACACTTGACAACGTGTTATTTGATTCTATATATGTATTCTTAAAAACTATAAATATCTAACACTACTACACATATGTAAATAACCCTAAAAATGTTCGGTTGAGCAACAGAATTTAACAGATCGAGAGACATTCTAGATTGAATGCAGATTTTCTAATCGAAATCACCTTTACAGAGTACTAAATAAAATAATATTTAATATGATGATACTTAATATTATTGATTCATTAAGATCATTGTGATCATTAAGACACAATTGAGTTGAGGTTACTTCATTCACAATTTCAACATCTTTTTACACTGAATGGAATAAAACTCAAAAATCATCTGGATGAGACGTGAGGTAAATGATGACCCAGTATATAGAGCATAAATAAAAATAAATAGAGTAATAAGTAACATATAACACCTAGAATAGAAATATGAGAATAGCAATATTAACATGAATAAGGATAGACAGAGGAATACAAATAAAAAAATAATTGGTATAGAAAAGGACCCAGAAATTGTAAAAGCTAAAGGAACGTAAATAGTGATAGGCGTACGAGTAGCAGTAAAAAAAGGAAAAGAAACTGAAATTTGATTAATAATCGGAATTAGAATACAAAAGAGAGAAAGAACTGCCATAAAAATAGAAAAAGCAATAAAAAAAAGAATACTAAAGCAACAAAAACTGCAAATTCAAGAAAAAATGGATCAGAAATTGATATGATAATTGGATTAAGAAAAATCATAGGAATAGGAATATAAATAGCAAAATGAATAAGTATAGAAGTAAGAAAATTAGTGACAAAAACAAAATATGTGATTTAAAATATAAAGAAGAAATAGAAACAAAAATTAAAGGACTTAAGGCATGTCTACATACTACTCAGGAATCATGAATATATAACATCTTTGGATAACTTTAGTAGATTGTTTTTAATCAATAGAAATAAAAGATATTGCTCTTGAACAGTTATTCGGTTTACAAAAAAAAAAACCTAGAAGACATTGGGTATATGTGTATGAAAATGTCGTACAATTGTACACATTATATGTATTTTATATTTAATTTTTTTACTAATGATATTTGCGGATCCTACTTCATAATGTACATATTTTTTCTTACCATATATTTATCGTACATTATAAACAATATGGTTATTTAATGCTTGCTTAGTGTGATATTAATGATAATAATATAATATTATATATATGTTATGATATATATTAAGAATACTTTCAAGTTCCATTTCAAGTTCCTTCCAATTTAAAACCAAAATTTGTGAATCCTTCATTAATGTTTATATTTTGCTTTGGTTTAGTATCTAAAGCATTTATCTCTAATACAGTCTTAGTCTTATAGTCTTATGCTGATTACAGTTTTTATTTCTGTTCAGGCAAATTTCTTATTCACTTACTAAATTCAAGACAAGATTTATTTTGTTAAAATTATGATTGCATTGGAATGTTTATGATATTACTTTTGAGTGAGCATTTTGGAGAACAGAAAGCTTGGTCTTAACGTTAGTCTTCTATTCTTAATCTATTTGTTTTTAAAATTAGCTTTGTTATTCACAATAAAAAATAAATACGAACCATATTGAATAAGATTACGATATATAACCCAAAAAGCTAAAACCCACTCAGAACGAAAAGCTCTTTGTAATATCTCTATCAATTAGAATAGCTATATTTTTGTAGAAAGGAACTATCAACAAATATTAAAGAATTTCAAACTTTACAAGTATTTTTTGTCTATATAGCTTTCTGTTAATAAAAAATAGCTGATTACTCCGTATGAATATATGCAACAATCTATGTTATAAATACTCCTCAGATACGATTAATATTAAACCCAATTCCTTTTGTCATATGTAAGCAACAAATCTGAAGACGCTTCTAAGTATACATGAGCTATTTTGAACATTATTAGTATTTCTAGTAGTGTGTCATTAAGCTCATCAATACGAGTTTAGAAGAGTAAATTTTGAATTAAAACTGATGAAAACTGCAATTTCACTACAGGCTTGTGAGTGTCATTGAAAGCACCATTTCAACAAAATAAAAATCCGTTGTCACATAATCTTCTCTGACACAAGTTAAAATTAATCCAATAAACTGTAACTCTATCTTTGGCTCTTATCAATTTATCAATTATTTGAAAATAAGCCTCTTTTACTCGACAGTTCTCAGTTACTCACTAGTTATATAGTACCGTATGATTTTTGCGTTTTCATGCAGTTTTCCGTGATGACTTATCCGTATTTGGATTGGGTGAAAAATCGAAAGAAAATCTTATTAATATTAATTTGACATTTAACAAATTATCATCACCTTTCATTGTAGCAATTACAAGTCAACTCAGCAACATATTTGCACTTCGTCAACCTGTTGCTACTGGTTTTTGTGCTGCTGACTCCTCACATTTCGTTATATTTTTATTATTATTGTTAACATTTCTTTAATGTTTTTTTTTTTTCTGACATTAACTGACTTCTGTTGTCGTTTGCAGTTCACAGTGGCAGTTACGGTTCTCCTATTCTACTGAAGAGATTCTCGTTGTCCGCTGTTGTTTGAGTCTTAATGATATTGCTTCCTTGTGCACTACATAGAAGAGCTAGTTGCAGTAGCTGTTGCAGTAGCAGTAGCAGTTGGAGTTGCAGCAGCAGTAGCAACTTCAATCGCCGCCAACTTCAAGTGGAACTTTAGCGCATTACAGATATGCAGAAGTGTCACTTTTGCACAAATGCAGATTATCCAACCGCACTCAAAAACAAAAATAATATCTGCATCTATAAGTAAACTACAGATAAATATGCGATATAACAATGCATATATGTTTGTCTTTTCGTTATTGTTTTCAACATTTTATTATATTAATATATTTTCTGTATGTTTGTTGTATTTTTGTTGTATTTTTGTTGTATATTTGTTGTATTTCTGTGCATATTGAAATTGTCCAAGTCATCGGCAGTATTTAATGAGACTGGCTGAGTTGCAGGTTGTTGCTAGGTTTGTGCCAACATAATCAACATCATTATAAAATATTGTCGAGTCACACACGGTGCATCACTAAAGACCTCGACGTGGGTTGCTTTATTTGTATCTGAAAGCCAACAAGTGAACAAGAGGAACACCTCGTGAAAATTTGTTTGTACACTTCAAAGTGGTGAATGGGTGAATGAGTTTGCGAGTGAGTGTGTAGCGAACGTGTTTGTATTAAATGCACATTTAACTTTACAATGCTAAATGTCAATTTGACAGACAAACTGTCGACTATTTGAAGCATCTGTGGCTACTGTCTCGATTGTGCATATTAAGTGCATGTAAAGATATATCCGAACAAATAGGTGCTTGACGTAAGTTTGTCTCCACATATAGAAGAATCGTTTCAACATTATCGTTTCATGTTTCAATAAAGAATTTCGCGATTTTTATCTTTGGGTTGTTATTTTTTTTTTTTTTTGGTTTTGTTGGTTCTGATATTTAACACAATCACATTTTGTTTGAGATTTGTTTTTTGGTGCATAATTGATTAAAAAGAAAATTTTTCATGCTCCGTCTCTGACCGCTACCGCGTCTACAGCTGCGCGTGTTGCTGATTCTTAATATTTATAGAGAACTGTAGTTGTTGGTTGATGGCCGATGGCCGATGACTGCTGGCTGCTGTCCGTTGGCTGATGATGTGCTGGATGAGCATGCGTTCCATGATTATTTTGTATTAAAAATGACGATGACAGCTTTAATGTGCTTATTCTTTGGAAATCGTAAATGTTTTTGTTTGTTATCGATTAATCGCGCTTGGCCTGCATCCTTAACAATTTTAATAACTTCTTCTCTGTTTTCGCTTACATATAAATAAATTAAAAATACATCAAACAACACAGAGAATCGAACGCACAAAATTGAACTGAGCTGAGTTGAACTGAACTGAACTGAACTAAACTGAACTGAACAGAACTCAGTTGAAGTGAAGTGAAGTTGAAGTTGCAGCAATTTTTTGCTGTGTAATTGTTGTAAGGCCACGTTAAGATGGGTAGCTGAGTGTGTGCTTGACGCCGTCCAGTAATTCATTTACTCTTGTCAAATTGTGATTGATGGATTATTTGCTTGGGTTATTATAAGGTAGCCGGACAGTTTTATCGAACGTTTTATTAATTTCAACTGATCGATGAATTTTGCTAATTTCCTTTAAATATTTAATTAATTTTTATATTGAATTATGTGCCAAATTGAATTTTGCGCTTTACTTCAAATCAGACAAGATGAAAGGGTACACAGATATATAAATAATTAGTTATAATAATAAAATCGAAAATTCACTTTAATATGTAAATTGCATATATAATAATAATAGGTATTGGTGGCGGACTAAAGTATCAGTTGTGGATTAAGTCAGATGGGGTGCCAAGCGGTAATATTTCCGAAATATACACATATCAATGCAATATGGACACCGGCATCGAAAATGTGATGAATGGATAAAGATTTTATTAATATTAATCAATGTTTATTAATTAGTTCTTATCTTGATGATTAAAAAATATTAAACAAAAGTTTAATTTAAAAAAGGTTACCTGTATCCGGATATAAAATATATAAAAAAATATTATACACTATATTATACACTGAAGGTGGTCTACGAAGTAGGTCGAAATATTTGTAATTAAAACAATTTTTGTGTAAAAATTAAATAAATTAAACATTTAACACAGTTTAAAAAGTGTTATTTTTTATATATTTTCAAAAACTTTTTTATAAACCTATGTGTTGAATAAACGACCTAAGCCCGATAAAACTATAAAAATCTAATTAAATATCGGTGGTAATACCAATTTAATAAAAAAATATTATTAAAAAAAACAAGTCGAGAAACAAATTCAAAATTTAAATATAAATTATATATGCAATACATATCTATATATACATTAAGACCGAAAAGTTTTCGGAAATTCTCATTTAAAATTCGCGCGCTGTATATTTTTCGATATTTTTAAGTTTTATTAGTTTGGCAGCAATTAAGGACAATTACTATGCCAAAAATGAGCGCGATCTGTCAGACAGTTCGTTTACGGCAGCTGTTGAAACCAGTTCACCTCAGTAGGGCGTTGCGAAAAAAACAATGGAAAAAAATATTGAACAAAGAGTTTGCATCAAATTTTGTGTTTCGAACGAAATTTCGTGTGCAGAATCGTTGCGAATGCTACAAAAGGCTTATGGGGAATCAGTTTTATCGAAAACTCAAGTTTATGAGTGGTAAAAAGCCTTTAAGGACGGTCGTACGACAGTCCATTTCGCAACGCACTACTGAGGTGAACTGGTTTCAACAGCTGCCGTAAACGAACTGTCTGACAGATCGCGCTCATTTTTGGCATAGTAATTAAGGAAAGTGCTGCCAAACTACATAAACTTAAAATATCGAAAAATATACAGCGCGCGAATTTTAAATGAGAATTTCCGAAAACTTTTCAGTCTTAATGTATGCATATATATGCAATATATTTATATATTCTAATATTTATATATTATAAAATTTATATATTCTAATAAGATTTCTAAAAATTTGTCAAACAAACTTTTCATATGTTTTAAATACGTTATACATATATTTAATATAATTCAATACACGTTATTAAGCCTAAATTCAAACAAAGAAAAAGTACCATATCCATTCATTCCATACAAGTCTATATATATGTACTGGTATTAAGTCCACATATAAGTTTTGATACTTTGATCAAGATCGTTGAAATGCATAATGCATTTGCTGGGCGTTCAATATATATAGATTTAGTCTGAAATACAATTTTTTGAAGTTCATTTTACAAGATAAATAAAAAATTCATTTCTGAGAAATTATAACGGCTTATTAGTAATAATTTATAATAGTTTTTTATATATAAATTAACGCTTTATAAAATAAACTTGTAGTGTGAACAGATGGCTTAAATAAATGATCATTAAACGCGCTTAGATAATCTTTTAAGAAACAACTCGACAGACGGCTATAATAAATTATCATTAAACACGAGTAAGTAAATTTTTAAGATATACTTCTATAGATAATATCGTTCATTATCAAAAATTAACGATAATTCAATAAATAAGCACTTTTAGAACATTATGTTGAAAATTATAGTGTACATGTTAAATTAAATATATAGATAATTTTGATTTATATTAATTATTATTGCTTCATGTAATAAGATGTCATTGCCAAAATTGAAAACCTTAATGAGAAAGAAATTGAAGTAAACTTGATTATTTAAATATCACTAATTAATATTTAGTACATAAGTAGAATAAAATCCATTGGAAGTAGTGACAATATATTATAGTACCTTGTATAAAAAAATGGACCATACTGCTGTTACGCGCAAAATATTTATGTAGGATACTCCAACCTCAAGTTGAATTTCAATATAGAGAAATACCGTAAGGGCCTCATAATCAATATTTATTGTAATCTAAGCCAAAGATGTAGACAGTGAGAATGACACAAACTTAAATTCATGAAATAGATCGAGGATATTACAAGGAGGTTAGTAGACATGCACTTTGTGACCATGAATTCTAGGATCTTAACTAGTCATAGTAATGAATGAGTGGTGCAGCGGACTGGAATGACATACATTAAGAGAAGGTTTTATGGTTTGTTATAAAGATTTCTAATACATTCAGTGTTTTTTCGATTTATTCATAGTAGAAACCTATGGTGCTTTAATTGTATTTATGTTGCTAGACCACATATTGAAGTATCCAGCACTTTTTGCTAGAATACGTACACAGTATGAGCTTCAATACTAGCATGCTCGCTGTTTCTTTTTACTATATGAAGCTTAGTCTCCAGCAAACAGATTTGAAGCTTATATTTCATAGTGTTTACATTTTTCACATATTTTCTACCTCTTCCGGAAGCATTAAGCCTATTTATTCGTGC
>NC_051846.1:153329605-153336594 GCF_002237135.1 Teleopsis dalmanni | reverse complement strand
AAATATCTAACACTACTACACTAATGTAAATAACCCTAAAAATGTTCGGTTGGGCAACAGAATTTAACAGATCGAGAGACATTCTAGATTCAATGCAGATTTTCTAATCGAAATCACCTTTACAGAGGTGATTTATATAGAGCATAAATAAAAATAAATAGAGTAATAAGTAACATATAACACCTAGAATAGAAATATGAGAATAGCAATATTAACATGAATAAGGATAGACAGAGGAATACAAATAAAAAAATAATTGGTATAGAAAAGCACCCAGAAATTGTAAAAGCTAAAGGAACGTGAATAGTGATAGGCGTACGAGTAGCAGTAAAAAAAAGGAAACGAAACAGGAACTGGAATTTAATTAAAATTAAGAATTAGAATACAATAGAGAGGAAGAACTGAAATCAAAATAGGAAAAGCAATAAAAAAAAGAAGAGTAAAGTAACAAAAGCTGCAAATACAAGAAAAAATGGATCAGAAATTGATATAATAATTGAAGTAGGAAAAGGGATAGGAATAGGAATATGAATAGTAAAATGAATAAGTATAGAAGTAAGAAAATTAATGACAAAAACAAAATACATGATTAAAAATATAAGAAGGGAATAGAAACAAAAATTAAAGGACTTAAGGCATGTCTACATACTACTCAGGAATCATGAATATATAACATCTTTGGATAACTTTAGTAGATTGTTTTTAATCAATAGAAATAAGAGATATTGCTCTTGAACAGTTGTTCGGTTTACAAAAAAAAAAACAACCTAGAAGACATTGGGTATCTGTGTATGAAAATATCGTACAATTGTACACATTATACGTATTTTACATTTAATTTTTTTACTATTGATATTTGCAGCTCATAATGTATACATATTTTTTCCTACCATATATTTACCGTACATTATAAACAATATGGTTATTTAATACTTGCTTAGTGCGATATTAATGATAATAATATAATATTATATATATGTTATGATATATATTAAGAATACTTTCAAGTTCCATTTCAAGTTCCTTCCAATTTAAAACCAAAATTTGTGAATCCTTCATAAATGTTTATATTTTGCTTTGGTTTAGTATCTAAAGCATTTATCTCTAATACAGTCTTAGTCTTATAGTCTTATGCTGATTACAGTTTTTATTTCTGTTCAGGCAAAAATTCTTATTCACTTTCTAAATTCAAGACAAGATTTATTTTGTTAAAATTATGATTGCATCGGAATACTTATGACATTATTTTTAAGTGAGCATTTTGGAGAACAGAAAGCTTGGTCTTAACGTTAGTCTTCTATTCTTAATCTATTTGCTTTTAAAATTTACTTTGTTGTTCACAATAAAGAATAAATACGAACCATATTGAATAAGATTACGATATATAACCCAAAAAGTTAAAACCCACTCAGAACGAAAAACTCTTTGTATTATCTCTGTAAATTGGAATAGCTGTATTTTTATAGAAAGGAACTATCAACAAATATTAAAGAATTTCAAACTTTACAAGTATTTCTTGTCTATATAGCTTTGTGTTAATAAAAAAATAGCTAATTTGTTACTTATAACTCCGTATGATTATATGCAACAATCTATAAATACTCGTTAGATACGATTAACATTAAACCCAATTCCTTTTGTCATATGTAAGCAACAAATCTGAAGATGCTTCTAAGTATACATGAGCTATTTTGAACATTATTAGTATTTCTACTAGTATGTCATTAAGCTCATCAATACGAGTTTGGAAGAGTAAATTTTGAATTAAAACTGATGAAAATTGCAATTTCACTACAGGCTTGTGAGTGTCAATGAAAGCACCATTTCAACAAAATAAAAATCCGTTGTCACATAATCTTCTCTGACACAAGTTAAAATTAATCCAATAAACTGTAACTGTGTCTTTGGCTCTTATCAATTTATCAATTATTTCAAAATAAGCCTCTTTTACTCGACAGTTCTCAGTTACTCACTAGTTATATAGTACCGTATGATTTTTGCGTTTTCATGCAGTTTTCCGTGATGACTTATCCGTATTTGGATTGGGTGAAAAATCGAAAGAAAATCTTATTAATATTAATTTGACATTTAACAAATTATCATCACCTTTCATTGTAGCAATTACAAGTCAACTCAGCAACATATTTGCACTTCGTCAACCTGTTGCTACTGGTTTTTGTGCTGCTGACTCCTCACATTTCGTTATATTTTTATTATTATTGTTAACATTTCTTTAATGTTTTTTTTTTTTTCTGACATTAACTGACTTCTGTTGTCGTTTGCAGTTCACAGTGGCAGTTACGGTTCTCCTATTCTACTGAAGAGATTCTCGTTGTCCGCTGTTGTTTGAGTCTTAATGATATTGCTTCCTTGTGCACTACATAGAAGAGCTAGTTGCAGTAGCTGTTGCAGTAGCAGTAGCAGTTGGAGTTGCAGCAGCAGTAGCAACTTCAATCGCCGCCAACTTCAAGTGGAACTTTAGCGCATTACAGATATGCACAAGTGTCACTTTTGCACAAATGCAGATTATCCAACCGCACTCAAAAACAAAAATAATATCTGCATCTATAAGTAAACTACAGATAAATATGCGATATAACAATGCATATATGTTTGTCTTTTCGTTATTGTTTTCAACATTTTATTATATTAATATATTTTCTGTATGTTTGTTGTATGTTTGTTGTATTTTTGTTGTATTTTTGTTGTATTTTTGTGCATATTGAAATTGTCCAAGTCATCGGCAGTATTTAATGAGACTGACTGAGTTGCAGGTTGTTGCTAGGTTTGTGCCAACATAATCAACATCATTATAAAATATTGTCGAGTCACACACGGTGCATCACTAAAGACCTCGACGTGGGTTGCTTTATTTGTATCTGAAAGCCAACAAGTGAACAAGAGGAACACCTCGTGAAAATTTGTTTGTACACTTCAAAGTGGTGAATGGGTGAATGAGTTTGCGAGTGAGTGTGTAGCGAACGTGTTTGTATTAAATGCACATTTAACTTTACAATGCTAAATGTCAATTTGACAGACAAACTGTCGACTATTTGAAGCATCTGTGGCTACTGTCTCGATTGTGCATATTAAGTGCATGTAAAGATATATCCGAACAAATAGGTGCTTGACGTAAGTTTGTCTCCACATATAGAAGAATCGTTTCAACATTATCGTTTCATGTTTCAATAAAGAATTTCGCGATTTTTATCTTTGGGTTGTTATTTTTTTTTTTTTTTTGTTTTTGTTGGTTCTGATATTTAACACAATCACATTTTGTTTGAGATTTGTTTTTTGGTGCATAATTGATTAAAAAGAAAATTTTTCATGCTCCGTCTCTGACCGCTACCGCGTCTACAGCTGCGCGTGTTGCTGATTCTTAATATTTATAGAGAACTGTAGTTGTTGGTTGATGGCCGATGGCCGATGACTGCTGGCTGCTGTCCGTTGGCTGATGATGTGCTGGATGAGCATGCGTTCCATGATTATTTTGTATTAAAAATGACGATGACAGCTTTAATGTGCTTATTCTTTGGAAATCGTAAATGTTTTTGTTTGTTATCGATTAATCGCGCTTGGCCTGCATCCTTAACAATTTTAATAACTTCTTCTCTGTTTTCGCTTATATATAAATAAATTAAAAATACATCAAACAACACAGAGAATCGAACGCACAAAATTGAACTGAGCTGAGTTGAACTGAACTAAACTGAACTAAACTGAACTGAACAGAACTCAGTTGAAGTGAAGTGAAGTTGAAGTTGCAGCAATTTTTTGCTGTGTAATTGTTGTAAGGCCACGTTAAGATGGGTAGCTGAGTGTGTGCTTGACGCCGTCCAGTAATTCATTTACTCTTGTCAAATTGTGATTGATGGATTATTTGCTTGGGTTATTATAAGGTAGCCGGACAGTTTTATCGAACGTTTTATTAATTTCAACTGATCGATGAATTTTGCTAATTTCCTTTAAATATTTAATTAATTTTTATATTGAATTATGTGCCAAATTGAATTTTGCGCTTTACTTCAAATCAGACAAGATGAAAGGGTACACAGATATATAAATAATTAGTTATTATAATAAAATCGAAAATTCACTTTAATATGTAAATTGCATATATAATAATAATAGGTATCGGTGGCGGACTAAAGTATCAGTTGTGGATTAAGTCAGATGGGGTGCCAAGCGGTAATATTTCTGAAACACACACATATCAATGCAATATGAACACCGGCATCGAATATGTGACGAATGGATAAAGATTTTATTAATATTAATCAATGTTTATTAATTAGTTCTTATCTTGATGATTAAAAAATATTAAACAAAAGTTTAATTTAAAAAAGGTTACCTGTACCCGGATATAAAATATATAAAAAAACATTATACACTATATTATACACAGAAGATGGTCTATGAAGTAGACCGAAATATTTGTAATTAAAACAATTTTTGTGTAAAAATTAAATAAATTAAACATTTAACACAGTTTAAAAAGTGTAATTTTTTATATATTTTAAAAAACATTTTTATAAACCTATGTGTTGAATAAACAACCTAAGCCCGATAAAAATATAAAAAACTAATTAAATATCGGTCGTAATACCAATTTAATAAAAAAATATTATTAAAAAAAACAAGTCGAGAAACAAATTCAAATTCAAAATTTAAATATAAATTATATATGCAACACATATCTATATATATGCATATATATGCAATATATTTATATATTCTAATATTTATATATTATAATAAAATTTTCTAAAAATTTGCCAAACAAACTTTTTATATGTTTTAAATACGTTATATATTTAATATAATTCAATACACGTTATTAAGCCTAAATTCAAACAAAGAAAAAGTACCATATCCATTCATTCCATACAAGTCTATATATATGTACTGGTATTAAGTCCACATATAAGTTTTGATACTTTGATCAAGATCGTTGAAATGCATAATGCATTTGCTGGGCGTTCAATATATATAGATTTAGTCTCAAATACAATTTTTTGAAGTTCATTGTACAAGATAAATAAAAAATTCATTTCTGAGAAATTATAACGGCTTATTAGTAATAATTTATAATAATTTTTTTTTATACAAATTAACGCTTTATAAAATAAACTTGTAGTGTGAACAGATGGCTTAAATAAATGATCATTAAACGCGCTTAGATAATCTTTTAAGAAACAGCTCGACAGACGGCTATAACAAATTATTATTAAACACCATTAAGTAAATTTTTAAGATATACTTCTATAGATGATATCGTTCATTATTAAAAATTAACAATAATTCAATAAAGAAACACTTTTAGAACATTATGTTGAAACTTATGTTGTACATGTTAAATTAAATATGTAGATAATTTTGATTTATTTTAGTTATTATTGTTTCATTTAATAAGATGTCATTGCCAAAATTGAAAACATTAATGAGAAAGAAACTGAAGTAAACTTGATTATTTAAATACCACTAACTAATATTTAGTACATAAGTAGAATAAAATCCATTGGAAGTAGTGACAATATATTATAGTACCTTGTATAAAAAAATGGACCATACTGCTGTTACGCGCAAAATATTTATGTAGGGTACTCCAACCTCAAGTTGAATTTCAACATAGAGAAAAACCGCAAGGGCCTAAAAATCAATATTTATAGTAATCTAAACCAAAGATGTAGACAGTGAGAATGATACAAACTTAAATTCATGATTAAGATCGAGAATATTACAAGGAGGTTACTAGACATACATTTTGTGACCATGAACTCTAGGATCTTAACTAGTCATAGTAATGAATGAGTGGTGCAGCGGACTGGAATGACATACATTAAGAGAAGGTTTTATGGTTTGTTATAAAGATTTCTAATACATTGTGTTTTTTCGATTTTTTCATAGTAGAAACCTATGGTGCTTTAATAGTGTTTATATTGCTAGACTACATATTGAAGTATCCAGCACTTTTTGCAAGAATACGTACACAGTATGAGCTTCAATACTAACATGCTCGCTGTTTCTTTTTACTATATGAAGCTTAGTCTCCAGCAAACAGATTTGATGCTTATATTTCATAGTTTTTACATTTTTCACATATTTTCTACCTCTTCTGGAAGCATTAAGCCTATTTAGTCGTGCAGCCTTTGGAGGGACTGTATGAATGACGACGATATATAATGTTCGTTACAGACAGGTAGCTTTCTAAAGTAGCTGCTGGCCAAGTACGTATTTCACTGCTATGCTTTCTAAACGTGTCTAATAGACTTCACTTCATTTTTATAATTATTGTTAATTTTATATTTTATTTGATATATAGTGAAGATCCTCCTCAGTTTCTGCATAAATTCTATTGTTTCATTGTCATTGGTAGTAACTTTAACAGGAAGCAGTTAAATTTTATTCTTTTTACCAGTATTTATTGTTTCTTGCTACATTTAAATCTCTCGCTCCTTCTTGTTGATACTTTAGTAGAGAGTTCTGAGGGTAATATCAATCCATTTTCATATATTTCATGAGAGAATACTCAGTCAATATGTCATTGCTCAAGTTTGACAAATAATATTATTACTGCGTGAAAAATCTTGAACTTTTGAATTAGAACCCGATCTATCACGTGTATTTGAAGACTACAGAGTTCTGTTATTAAATATGGTAAGTTTTGATAAGAGTAATTGATTATAAAATTTCCTAAACTTAAAATTTTTTGATAAATATCAGATGCAAAAGTGCATTTGATAATAATTTAACAACATTATTTTCTAAAACAATAATGTAAATTTAATTCATGAATTAACCGGTTAAAGACAATTTAACTTTATATTTTCTATTTAACTAGTTAAATGAGCTAGTTAGTGGTAACTTTAACGTTCTAAACTTAATTTGAAATATACGATTGACTTTATTTAGATAGAGTTCTAAAAATCATACGGTATATTTAAAAAAATTGCAGGCTAGAAAGTGCAAGCTATATTCAAGATAGGAAA
>NC_051846.1:153315524-153329505 GCF_002237135.1 Teleopsis dalmanni | reverse complement strand
TGCAAACATATAGCTAGTTACTAAAGTTTTAACATAAACGGCTAACGTAATCAGGTATCGATTTTTTAGATACCGGGGCACGTTGGAGTACTGAGAAACGCAGCTATTTGAAATTTCTCTTCTTTTATAGCAGTAAAAATTGTTAAGCATAATCTATAAAATGCTCAATTAAACTGCTTTTATTAGCTTTGGAGTTATATAGATTAAATTTTAATTTCATTTAAAATAATTTTCTTTCTTCTCGTACTTCTATTATCTTCTTCTCCTGGTGGAGCAGAGGGCTCCACCATGTTTTTGTATCGGACTTTATTGCGGGCTTCTCGGTTGAAGTCATTTCAAGAATAATTTGCTGTTTAAAACTCTGCTTAGACAGTCCTTCGCCAATATTTTTTTAGTTTTGATTAAATGGTTTAAAATATAAAAAATATATTACCTTATACTATGTATGCTTCTATGTAAACTTTAATAAAAAGAGTATTTAACAAATAAAAAAATTAAAAAATTAAAAACTAATAAAAGAATAAAAAGGTGCATGTGTACTTAAATACATTAAAAAAAATTCAGAGCACGTTTCAGCATATCGAATAATATATCACTCTTTCCTTAACTATCAATATTTTCCCGAAACTTTCTATGATACAATTTTTCTTATTTTGACACAATCTATCAAAACTGAATTTATTCCTTTAAACAAAAGTTAACTAAAGAAGCGCAATTTACTGAATGCATCCACCACCCGCCACTTTCACTGAAGATTCCCAAACAAAGCAGCGGGAAAAAAATCATTGATATCTACAAAAACAGTCGTAAATTTTGCACCGAATCGAATGACAGCTAATGGATCTAATAGAATAAAACCAACATTAAAAGAAAGGAACACTCCAGCATGTGGTACACGTTCATCCATATTCACGTAGAATATTAAAACATCAAAACATTTGCTTGCCTGTCAGCCTGCTTGGTCTCGTAAAAGTGTAATGAGAGCGCAGCCAGAGGACACAGTAATGGAGGAATACACATGAATATAGATATTTATGTGTCTATACATAATAATTTTTATAAGTCTATGTGCCAGATATAATAAATATTAATGACACACAGACGGACAAACAAACAAATAGACAGACAGACATAAAACATAAAAATGTTCCAATGTTCTTGTAACGAGTAACGAGTGTGTGACACATTCGATGACTACAAATGACAAGCCTGCATACGATGACATCTATAAATCCAAAAAGTAGACTTCAACTTCTACTTCTGTTGTTCACTTCCCTCAAATTCGAGCAGTAACAGTTGGAAGGTGAAAAAAACTGACATTTTCTGGGTTAACAAATCATGCAAAATCATTTTTCATATTTCACATACGAGCGAGACGTGAAAGGAGTTGTCAAATGGCTACCGAATTATTTGTGCATGTGCTCGTATTGGGCTGGGTAGGTGGAAATGAAGCAACATGCATCATTATTTCCGTGTACCCATTTTGGACATTGGGGTTAAATGGGTTTGAATTATTTTAAAGTAATTTTTCTTACTTTAAATTATGCAGCGTGCGTGTTTCTGATAGCAGAACATCAGTGAACTTTCTCGTATGGCGGTGCGTTCATGCATGCCGGCATACTTACACAGCTTTAACAACATTTTATATATCAAAGTTTATACATCAACTCACATATGATATGTCACAATACACCAGACACACTATACACTACACACTACGCACTATCACTTTCAATTTCAATTTCGATGGCACTTTAGCTAATAGCAACCCCCTTCTCTGGAATAAGTATCTTTAGCAGCTCATGTGCGTTTATATTTTAAGGTGATTGACCAGACCAGCACTCGTAATTGTACACATTATTTCCTGTCAATGGAAGTTGACTTTCATTAGTTTTTGTTAAATTTTTCTTGCCCTCCAGGGGGTATGGAGGCTTAAATGCGTGTCGTGTGTTGGTAGAACTTATTAATCTTTTACTTATTTGCAATTTTTCATCATTTATTTGATTTATTGATTGTAATCAATAAATTTGGTCATTTCGCTACTTCTATTAGACATATTACTGTCAATATTGCGATTGATTAGCTCAAAGGAATACTAATGGTTCATAGAGAGTAAATGTCCTGACTTTTAAAATTATATGCCTAAAGAATAGTTCTACGATATAAAAAATAAATCTATATAAATATAATATTGCCTTCCTCATTGTGTCTAACAACATATAAACATATCGAATTGATCTCCTATTGATCAGGAGAGCCGGAGTAGTGAGTCCTTCATCCTTCATCTCCGGCCAAATATATACTAAATAAGCGCAAGTAAAATTCATTTACTACTAAGCAGTGTCGGGTAGTATCTACAAGTAGTAGCATTTGATTAGAATGACTGTATTCGTTTCCTTTAAATCGTTGTAAAGTTACATTTTCTAATCGGGTGGAGTGATCCAAGGAACAGTAAATATGTTTTGTAGGCCTTCTGCCAACCCAAGGAGAAAACTATATCCGAAAATATTCTTTCAATTGGTATCGGCGAAATTATTTGGAATTACAGTGGGACCTACATTGGTGGATTATACGGGTGCGTGTGTTAAATACACCGTGGTGTTTAGTCGTCACGGCAGATAATCACATTAAAAAACTGTTGACTCTCCAAATTTTGCAAGAACTATTCTACACCTTAAATTGATAAGTCTGTTACCGCTCAGTTTAGAATATTCATATATTTTTCAAGACACTGAAACTTTTTGCACATATTGCTTTTGAATGCATTAAGCAATAGACTTGTCCACCTTAGGTACATTGCGATACATATGTATTTAAAATGACATTAAACCCATCCACACATATTAATTCTAAATGCATTAAAGTGAGAAGCAACAGATTTTTCCATTGTTTTAAATGTATATATATTCTAGAGACAAACCATACGAGTCTGTCTCTAAAGTCTGTCTCTGTCTCGAGCATATGAATCGATAACGTTAAGCAAAACAAGCACTTGCAAAAAACCTAAAGTTGTGACTAGGTGATATTGAAGAAGACTTATTTAGACTTATCGCGTGAGCGATGGGTCGATTATCATTGGATCGAGTGAGATGCCAAAAATTGTTTGAGAAAGCATTGATCCATCTAGTATTGGTATACTTAGAAATAAGAGAAAGAAGAGACAATGGATCCCGAAGAAAAGGCAGACCTAAAAAGGAATGTCTGGATTATGTTGAAGGAGATTTAGTGAAGCTACACGTGAAAGATTGGACAAATTTTCATCAGATCGAGTCAGATGGCAAAAATTGGTTATGCTAAGAAAAAAGAAAAAGAAGAAAAGACAGACTTGTTGTTCCCTACCCTTTTGCATATATAAAGTCCATTATTTCAATAATAACGTCATGCTCAAATATCTACCCAAAACTAACTTAAATTTATTTTCTCTTAGTTATTTCTAACTCACTATTACATACACTTTATTGTGGTTTTCTGTTCATAAAGCGCAATAGATGAAATATCAACTAATCCAATATTTATATTACCCGAAGAATATTAAGGTCATTCAATATTGCTTAATAGCAAATACAGTCAACAAATACTATAGTTGCGACTTGTGTAATCCAAGGCAATCAGCAGCATCATTATTCAAAGGAAGCTTTAAGTTTGGCATTCATCAAAGACGGAAAATTCCTCCAAATGCAGCAACTGCTCAAAAAGCAATTTTTCCTAACAAAACATTTTCCTAGCCTAATGCATATAAAGAAACCATTAACGCCAATTCGAATAGCAAAAAACCAACATTTATCTTAGGGCACCTCAACGGCATGTACGGAATATTTACAGCAACTTTGACTCCAGTTATGCGTGCATATGTGTGTCAACTATAGTCAAAATCGTTCAGACTACATATCCACCTACACTGCCGGCGAAATCCCACTCAATTCAATCATTAATAAAGCTTTCCTGCAGGAACTTCGTTGTTTCCTGTATTTGTTGCTACCGCTGCTTCAGTTGCTATTATAGTTCGGTTGTTATCCTGTAGCCAGGAATAATAAATGCATTTCGCACAAAATGCCTCCTCCCACAAACAAACAGACACACACCGACAGAGATTCCACTTCCTACATTCAACTTCTTTTGTGATTCACCTTGTACCAGATACTCCGCCGCTCCGTCGTGGCTGCATGTGTGTAGTGAGTGCGTATCTTATAGTTTGTTGGTTTATCTGTACTTGCTTCTATTTATTTATGTCATTATCCTTGTTTATTGTTTGTCTATTTGAATGTTCCTTTGATTTGTTCATGTATTTTTTCGTTGAAGTCGGGGCTTCTGGGTTCTGGCTTCTTGTGCGTGGTAAGAGCTTCATTTATTTTCTTTACTAACTTTTCGGTATCTTTGGAATTTCTTGAATTTTGTACGGTGATATTTTATTATTAAATTGAATTCTGGATTTGTTTTTGCAGTGGTAGAAGCTAATGGCATTTTGTGTTTAAATGTAGAAACGCATTGGCTTGCACGTAAGGACGAAAATACCAATGCCAAGATATGCCCTACACACTATTACTTCTTCGTACAAATGATTGATACCTTAAATTCCTAACATTCTTAAAAAATGTAAGAAAAGTTTTGATTTGATTTAGTAAAATATATTGGTTTTAGAAAATTTACTAAATTGTATAGAATATTATATATACGAGTAAGAAAATATTTTATGTGAATATTTTAATGTTGCTGTTGCAATTTCTAATTTGCAATTTTGGAATTACTAAACTGTGTATAGAAAAAAATAAGATTTAATATTATTTTGAGTATCTACTGATTTTTTAATCATATAATTCGTTTAGAAATCATAGGTAATATAATTTCAACCATTTTAATATAGTAATGTTTCTTGGACGTACTTGCTGTTCAAATCTACGCATATAGCTAAAGACAGATGGAAAAAAAATTCCTAAACTGATTTTAAATACAAATATCCTTTTATTTATTTTATTCATAAATTTAGCTTCCATATATTTAATTTTATATATTTTATATTTATTTTATATTTTATATTTTACATATATTTTATATTTTATATATATTTCAAATTATATATTCTACATTTTAGGTATTATATTTGAACCGGCCAAGATGTAATAATACACTATTTGATACAATCTAATTCAGAAAATCTATTATTGAACAATGTTTCTCTCGTCATCTCTCTCTAATCCTTATCTCCCAGTGGAGCATAGGGCCTCTACCATCTTTTTATATCGTATTCGGTCTCTCATCATAATTGATTTTAAAAATGAAAAATCAAAAAATATATATATTTTTAGGTATAAGTAATAACTTCCATTCAATAGAAGTTGTGTGAACCTTGCGTACTTCAATAGCACCGATAACACAAGCTATGGTGCACAAATTTGAACATTAGGAGAACAGATGCATGTAGTGCGGATAGATTTTTTTATACGTCATCGAACAAAAAGATCTCTATATATGAAATCTTAGGTTAAACTAGTATTAGAAGAAAAAACATAGTGCTTATTTCTCTTGTTTGAATTATAACTGAAGTGCCTTACTAGGTTCAACGCAACATTTTTGCTTTCACACTTCAAGCAAACAATCTTAAATAGCGATCCAAGGTATTCTCGTCTCTACCTAGAGAAGATTTTAATTTATATTCCGCAAAATTTTCTTATAAAGTCGCTATGATGGCTTGGAATGCTATACAGCCTTGTTGTAAGATCCTGATTTTGTGTTTATAAAATTATTTTACTATTGGACTACACTTATCAACTGCAACAACCAACGCAGCAGTATGAAATGGTGCTTAAAGTAATTATGTGTCTATCTGGAACAGACTCTTAGACTTATATTTTAAAGAGTACTTTCATATAGTCTCGTCGATTGTTCGAAATGTTGTGAAATTCTGATGAGAGTTTTTGTGTTTATGCAACTATTTTACTATTTGGCTGCACTTTACAGTTGCAATAATCAATGTAACAATGAAGCTTAAATGTAAAAATGAAGCTTAAAGTAACTATGTGCCCAGGTGATTGCGGCTTTTATTTCACAAGCCTTTCTTGCAAAACCATTGCTGCAGATCAAATTGCTATGCAGTTCTAATATGACACGCTGGTATTTATTCAATCTTTTTTTTCAAGTTTTTAAAATTAGTAAATTTTTTGTGTTTTCAAAGAATTTTTCAAAGAAAATATATTCTTCCTCATATTTTGAACTTCTCTTGCTTCACACAAATTCTATACCTTTTTTTAATAATTTCTTATCTAACAGATTGCAGAAATTTTGATCTCTTTATTTACTAACGTTTACCAAGCTAGTAAATAAAATTTGATACCAATCTGTGAAATACTAATTATGACCGCATTCTCTAGGTTTCGTTTCATTAATAAAGTAATTTCAGTAATTACCCACAAAAATATGCAATAAAATATTATTAATCGCTTTTGTGTGTATGCAGCTCGAATGATATGTGAATTTGACACGCCAACCTCGTCGTTGCCGTCGCCTCTGCAGCTTAAAGTACGTCTATTCACGATATGCGATGAATAGACAATCAACAAAAATACTTTAACAAAATATGTTAAAATAATTTTTAAATAATGAAAATTAAACATAAAATTAACACAAACATGTTTAGTAAAAGATACGATTAACTGTTGAAAACATCAACGGAACGAAGTCCATTGAAATAAGTTCATTATATCGAATTTTCCGAATAGTAATAAAAATGAAAAACATATTATGTATTTTTAAATCCTTTTGAGTAATTATTTCAAAAACTGCATATTTTTAATTATTGAAACAAAATTGTTATAAATACAGACTACTTATCTGTATTTAAGTATATATACCTCAGGCAAAGGACTATTGCCATTCATACATATCACATTCAATTCATTTTTTGTATTTTTTACTTAACTTACAAAGTTAGGTTATTTTTCATTTTTATATCAGTAGCAAATCCAATTTTCTTGTTGATCAGAATTTATGTCATCAATAAAAATCATCAAAAAAAAAAAAAGAAAACAAAAAGAAGTATTCGAAGCCCATAAATGTGCATTAACTATTTGATATTGTATCTCATAGAGGAACGCACAATATTAAACATTTGCCAGTGCTCATCAAGTCAGTCTGCAATGCTCAACATCCCTCCCACCCCAACGATAGTCGAACTATTAATTTCCTTCTTACACATTTTGTATATTAAATGAAACCGAAATCTATATTTACGATTATTGAAGTTTATGACGAAACGTTTTGGTATCGTTTTGTGTCGCTTCATAAATGGACGCACGCAGACCACCGCTTGGTAAGTAGCTACTGCCTCCACTGTCACTTCTGATATGGGTAGTGAATCTTCTTTCACTGTTGCTGTTGATGTTCTTGGATGCTGCAATGTGGCACAATGTGGTCGTAAAAACGTGGAGCAAACGATAAAAGTGAAAGTGAAATTACGTTTGTTCTGTGTATAGTTGTCAAGTCATAATGAGGCGTGTTCCTGTTCGGTAAAATGTTGCACTGGAAATGGTTCTGGCTGCAGGATGGTTTTTATAGTTTTAATGAGCGCAAAAGGACAATTTTCGTTTCGATCATGTTTGCTGTTATTGCGAAATGAGTTTAGATAATGAGAAAGGGGCAAATTTTACGAGGCGTGTAAGCAGCACAAGAAATCTTTCAAGCAAATAAAACACGTTTAACATGTGCAACAGGAGACATATTGGAAAAATGAGCAGAAAACACCCATATTTGTGCAATAAATACAATAAAAATAAAAGTAGCTATCATAGAAACTAACTTAAGTAAACAGCATTAAATGAAAGTTAAGGTTATGCCTTCGAACTATGTTTTGTATTAGATATATAAAGTTTTTTCTTTGAGATTCACATAGTGCTATACTTAATTTATCAAAATTAATTAATCAAAATTAATAAAATTTAGCAAAATATATCAAAAATAAGAATAGAACTACTAAAAAAATTGATTTGAAAACCTATATAGTATCTTCGTGAACTTTGACCGTTAACACCAGGTAAAAATTTCAGATACACTGTTATTAATTATGTTTTAAAATTTTGATTTTTTTTTTGTGTTTTAAAATATCATATTCAGTAATGGCAGAAAACGTACTATATTGTATGTATCAAAATTCATCAAAATTTTAATAACCGTCCAGTAAAATTAATGACACCCTTTTGACTGGATTGATATTAAGCCGACTTTCAAGCATCAAATGAATATATGATCGGAAGAACAATCGAAATGACAGCAGATACATTACAAATGGTATTATAGACCATATTATAGACCAAAAACTAGCTAATGTGATCCCAAATCAGTATATAGGGATTTTAAAATATCGTCGTAGTACTTATATCTGAAGTACGTTCAGATATAAACGAACTTGACTTCATTTCCCAATCTATTAACCCATAATAAATTCTTACTCTATAAACAAATCTTGCAACGATGAACGTATGAGATGTGTCAGTAAAAGTTGCAGTGCTACAATTCAATATTTTCAAAATAAAATATGCCAAAGCATAATTAATACACACTTCTATGATAACAATTGTGATTCCTAACATATATAATTTATAGTTTATGCAATTCTATGCTAAGAATTGTGGGCTCTATCGTAATCTTGAAATGTCATTTCTTATTTACTACAAGAATATGGCAAAGTCTGCAAAGTGCTACCAAAACGTCATGTGAACAGTGAAGAATTCGGTCTTCTGCAAAGGATTGCACATCTGTTCTAGATTTAAGGGGGATTTAGCAAAAAGCGCATGGGATCCTTAATATTAAAAATTCTGCATATTCTTTTATTCGAATTCAATATCGTCATCTTCTACTTCCTTAGAACGTTAAAATTAGACTTCTTAAAAAAAAGAAGCACCAACCCAGATGAAAATCTTTTTTATACTAATATTGATAAAATTAAAACAAATTAAGAATGAGCTAACATCATATTATCTAATCGACTCCACATTACTCAGTACACATGATAAGTGCAATCTATGAAGGGCTATCTGCACCATTCTACAATGAAACATAAGAAATCTAATGTCAAAAAATTTGAAGTTTTTGACATTAGACATTAAAACGTTTCACATTGACATTAGAATGATATTTTGAAACTAAACGCAACTACTTAAATGAATAACAAATACCAAATCGTGTTTTCTAAACCAACTTTTCCATATGACTCTTCAGACTCATTACTCCTTACATAAATGGCCATAACAACTTCTTATCGGCCCTAACATAGTTTACCCAACCAGGTACCTCTCGCAACCAAGCACTAACCACGGTTAGTGCTTTTTCAATTTGATGATTTCACCGGAGAGACGATCTATTTTCACACCTTCTTTACTTTTTTCGCTTGAGCATCTTCATCATGTTTTGCGACATGATCAAGCAAACGAATGCTTATTGATTACTACTTCTTCAATATGAATTTCTTGACTGCAGTAGAATGTTAAGGGGGTGTAAAGTGATAAGTAACCTCTCTTGCGACTGTAATAAATAGTACACAAATTTAGTGAACTACAAAAAGTCTACCGATAATAGCACAATCCTAGGTGCTCCACTGTTTGGTTAACATACCTTTAAATATCTTTTTAAAATTAATTGAATTTAACTCCCTTTTGCAAGATTCTGTTTACGTTAATACATTTAACTTCCAAAGATAATTTCATATAATTTAGCCTTTCTCTTCCTTCATTTTATTTTCTGTAACTACAATTTTAGTTTATACCAGCGATTTCAAGAATCTGTCTAATGTCCCTTTGTGTTATTTTATACCTTCAGCACTTAAAAGAAGAAATTTAACATTTACTTCAGTATATAATTGAAAAATCAATTATATATTAAAACTGAATTTGTTGAATAAATTTTAATGAAAACTCATATCATTTATAACCATTCACATACAAGTACATCCCATTACTGTGATATCGGTACCTTAAACTCATATGCAATTGCAACCAATTCAAAGCATAACAATGACACAGTTCCCTGCCAATTTGCTACCCCAAAATTCCGCCTAACTGCTGACAATGCTTGACCATAACCATTTTGACCATTTCAACAAAATAACATTAAGCGAAATCGCTTTAAATTCAATTAACCGGAAAATCACTTGCAATTTGCGCATCACATCGACACCATGGAACAACAATCAGCCTTAAATCCCCACGGCATGCCAACAGCAAAGATAAGCCAAATAACCCTTTTGTGTTAAGGCCACTTTATGTTATGCAACAACGACAGCAATAGCAACAGCAACAGCAACATCAGCAGCAGCAGCAACAACAATAACAACTAGAACAACAACATATGTAAACGAACGCATTCTGACAAATTCACACGGGTCTGTCCACCCACACTCAACCCTTCCAGTAATGATGATTGCCAAACAACCTTCGTCTAACGTCAGGTATTAACCGACTTTTAATGTTCTACGCCACCGCATGTCCAACAAAACAGACACCAAAGCGAAAACACACAAAAGCGCAACAATTTGTTGCATAAAAAAATCTGCCTTCGATTAACATTTGCGCCTGGCAACGCTCACATGTGCACCCCATTTTTATTGCAGCATTAAAATGTGTCCTCCACATCCGCAAAAAGTGCAGAAACGATTTCACAGTTTGATTCTGTTCTTATGGAAGGATTTTTTACAGCAAATCCTTTAGACAAACAAAAAACTTAATAGCTGCTAATATGTGATATTGAGTTTATACTATTAAGTCAATTCCCGGAGAGGAGTTGAGTGAAGCTCCATTTACTTTTTGGAGTGGCATTTATTTTAATCTACAAATAAAATTTTATTAGCAGATAATATTTGACGTCTATTAACTTCGTCGAATTACAGAGTTCTCGAAAATAATCGGAAAAAATGTCAGTCCACATAAAAAATGAAAAAATATTTTACATTTAATTTTGATTACAAGAAAAAGAACTTAAAATAGATTTTTATGCTCTTTAGTTAATTCACAAGATGGCGCATCCTACAGTCGTTATGAGATCGATGACCGGACATGATTCCTGAAAAGTATTCAGAAGTCAAAGACTTCTTGCATTAATGAAAAGTTTCTTTCTGATATATCTGATGAAAATTATTAACGTATATACGGAGAGTAAATTAAGAATACTTTTGTGTCTATACTTAACCTTAAAAGTGAAATAAATGTGGAATAAAAAGAGACCATTTATGGGTCATTTATGCCTAGTCTCCAATCTATAATGAATTATTGCATATGTTTAGCTTACCAATTGTCTATACCATACAAGACTAGCTTATATTGAGACTAGCTGTTGGATTGCAATATCTGTTAAAGCCTGATGAAATCAGTGGATTATATAGCAAAATAACGGATTTATTTATATATTGTTTAAAATCTTAATGTCACTCTATTTTTTTTAATGAACATTTAGAAAGCTCCATAGTTACATGACACTTAAATGTTTGAATAAAATTGTTTTATTCTATGCATTAGTGAGTACACAGTTAACCCTAAGCAGATTAAATGATTTGAATAGTTTTAGTATGCAAAAAATAAATAATTGAAATATTGGTTTTAAAAGTTTGAGTTAGTAAGAGATAGAGAGATCGTAATAACTATTAGTAATAGTAAAGTACATATTTCAACAATTATCGCTACTACTACCATAAATAGTCAGAGAACATATCAAAATACGTTTTGGCTTTAAGGCTGGTAATCATCCCTAGTCCAATATTAGATTCAGGACTATATGTTAAACTACTGCACAAAATGATATCATGCAACGGTGCTTCACTGAGCGAATCAACTAGTCAAACCAGCAAAAATTTAATACGACGATAATGTAATTAGAGATATGGTAAAAGGTTTTTGGTGCATTAAAATTCTGGTGTACACTAAGACCTTTAAACTTCATCAATCAAAAAAAAGAATGTAGAGGGCCTTCACGTCGTTACATATGAAATAACTTGTAATCTATATAAGTGAATAACCCTTCATAATCTTGGAACCTTTCTCTCTTTGTTAACTGTACAAACATTATATTCTTTTTAATAGTATAGTCCTTTAACTTATAATACATTTCACTAACTATTTTTCTTAAGACTTTACTTTTATTATAATTTAAAGAGATGTAAAAAATTTGCTCTCAAATTTAATAATTCTTAATATCTCTACATTTTTTTTTCTTCTTTTGTGGTGAGAAGGTGGAATGCTTTATGCACGTCAAACTGTCCGTCGTCAGAATGGTGTGTCCTGGTGTGTCAGACTCCCTAACATTAATATGTAGTATACGGACTAAAACACCTCTTAGGCGAAACTTATTCCCCCTCGGAACCGCTTTCGCATTATTTCGAGGCGAGTCTCTTTTATGTTAGCATTTCAAGCTACGCTCTTGTAATTTTCGATCTGCGTCCAGACTTTCATCGCATTTCCTTTGTGTCTGCACTATTTATTATTCTACTTTCTGGTTCTCTTTTTTAGGTCTAATTTCTTCAATTTGAGGATTTCAAACACCTATGATTCTATCGTTCGCCAACTGGGTATAATACCAGTAACGGTGTCGGTATACCTTTACTGGTGTTATAACATTTTTGCAGATTAGACGTACATATGCAAGTGTGAAAAGCGATTAACTTTAAAATGCAATATCTGGAGAACTATGCTAAATCGGTATGTAGAGTTGTAAAAACTCAAAATAACGGACTCTGCCGTTATCAATTTGGCGTGCTATAGGAATAGAAATCATATCCACATCGTACATGAGCTTTCAAATCAATCTCTTGTTTATAGTATAATACCTAAATATCTCCAAAAAGGCATGACTTCCAATAGAGTAAACAGAATAAATAGAGTGAAACTGGACAGAAAAAACAAATTAAAAGAAAAACAATAAAAAAACCAACGCCAATATAAACAACGGCAATAAAAATAATTTATTTCACGTTTTTAATGACTTTGCATTATGGATTTTAATTGTATTGCATTATCGTAGTAAATATGGACTGAACCATACACAAACAAAACTACTAACGAGTGACGGTGCGATTAACCCTTTAGTGTATTGGTAACGCGATGCGGACAGGAATCTCGATGGCGCGTACCGTGACGTTTTTGTAGGAAATAAATTCCGAATTTGAATATGCTTGCGTGTCACTTCGATTGACCATTTTATTAATACCACATGCCTTGGTTCGTTGAAGTTGGCTATGGAGTTGATTGCGGCAATGGAGCAAGCGGATAATACTGGAGAGCTGAGCTAACTGATAGGGTGTTGTATTTGTATTGAAATCGTTTTGCAGTAAGTGAACGGAACCAACTTGGCTATATATATAGCTGTTGGCTTCGAAAATTGTTGCGATTTCTATGTGCAGATAAAAATATTCGTTATTTGTTTTATTTGTGTTAACTCAAATGAAACATGCAAATCAGCACATTAAGGCAAAGGATATAAATAAAAATAATTGAATATGAATTGTTTCAGATACACGTGAACCTGTGAACCTTATAAATTATTAGACAACTCAAATAGGCTCCACTATGTTTTGTAAAAGAAATTCTCATTGTTTTCTTTTTTTTTTCAAATTTTCACAGGATTATGTTTTGTACAGCGATTTTTGTTTCAAGAAATATTTTACCTTAACACGTTTTAAGTGCATTCGATCCATTTTTCAATTGTCCGTCATTCATCATCGAAAGGCTTCCGGTATTCGGTTTTATTTATTTTATTTTTATGTGCATTGCACAAACTTTTAGATTCATCCTTCAGATAAGAGCAGAAAATTATAGCATGTTTAAAAATATTTCGTGTTCCGATTATTTGACCAGACCCGGTTCGAAGCGAACCGTTCGCTTAATGGTAATTTTATCGATAATGTTCGTGTTATTCGATTTGCGCGTTTGCGGTTTTTTACTACCTTCGGTGTGGTATGGATTTGCCATTACTTATTTGTTGGAGAATTGGGTATTGTGTTGTGTATTGT
>NC_051846.1:153228551-153315424 GCF_002237135.1 Teleopsis dalmanni | reverse complement strand
AAAAAGTGGATTCAAAGCAAACCGATGTACTCGTACGTACTTGCGCTAATTCGAAAATAATATGCTCTTCAATCAGAGCCAGATCCACATTTTATCTGCGATTCTTCGCATGATGTGTAATTTAACTAAACTGCTCACTTAGTTACTAGTTTAGTGAAAAAAGACTGTAATTACTGAAGAGCAATTGCATAACTCCACCGTCAAGAAGTCTGAAACGGAAAAAAGCTTCTGATTGCGCGATTTTTTCTAAGTGTACTCGTTGAATTGGGATTTATGCTCTGTTAGTTGCGGAATTACATGGAAGTTGTTGGCTGTTATTGTTATTGCTTAGAGGTTTCGAAGAAGATTTTGAATTTTTGTTGGTTTTTGCTGGTTTTTTGCGCACGTATTTTCACTATCAATGCACTGTTAAGTATTTAAATAATAGCAGTTTAATAGTTTTGCCGGCAGCTCTTCTAGTACTCATAGTATTTGAACTATTAAGGCACTCATGTGTAAGATTTTTGTCAAGGTTAAAGTTATTTCTTCGGCGTGTTTGGTGGTTCATTGTATTTCAGATATTTTGAGCAAAAGTTGTTGGCTTTTGTGTTATATGGCTGCCATGGTCTGGTTCTGCTCAAGTGATGTTTGGTTTACAAATTGTGATCTACAATTGCGGAGTGTTTCCAGCACAGAGGATGTAATGACATGATAAAGTAGAGGATATGTCCAAAACTAATATAATTGAAGTACGCATATAAACTATATGTGAAGTTCATATTTGCATTTGAAATTAATTTAAAGTAAATGTTTAGGTTTTAAGTGTTAATGTACTAAGATGTCTGCTTTGAAATTGCAAACAAAGTGCATGATGTCTTTGTGAGAAATGCATTTTAGTAGAACCTGTTTCTTTGTGGCATCAAACAAGAATTGTTAATATCTGCTGTTAATTTTGTACATTAATCATCGCCAACAGAAAATCGCTCAAAAACTGATTACACATGGCCAGCCCACAAAATCACAAAACCGAAAAAAATTGAAACTGTTCAAAGCAAAGAAAGGTCCCAGTCGAAAGTAGTGTACAAGTCCACGTCTCCGTAATAAATCTGCAAACAAATGAAGTTGTTTGTTTGATGCATTTCAACTGCTCACGTATGCCAAAAGTCACAACTCAATTTTAGCAAAAAAGAAACTACAACCCAAACAACATTAATTTGTTAAAATTTATAAATAAAAAAATGATGAACTGTACAAATGAAGAGCCAAGTTAAAACCACATCCTAGGGCATCCTTCGTCTCCACATACCCGCAAATGAAGTGCACATGTAGTTCGAAAAATATGAACAATCGCATGTGAATTTGTTCTTCGAGTGCAGCGAACCGAACTGCTCTAACAATTACTAATCTATTCTAAATGTGGAATACAACTCTCTTGGGTGAACTGAAACTAAAAAGCAATCGTCAGGCAATCATTGATCTTTTGGCACTCGAAATGCTTCACCAAAGCCGAAAACTAAACAAAAGTCATTCGAAAAGTACACAACATTTTCATTTTAATTTTTTTCGTATCTCCTAGGAATGGAGCGAGTGCCTGGGTTGATGAGCTCGTGTCCAGCTTTTATTCCAGTTCGACTTTTGCATTTGAGGAGTTGCAGAGTTGGAAGTGCATCTGTGCATCTGACGTTGCGATTATAAATAGTGCAAATGCGTGCAACACACAGGATCATCATCATTAGTTTTTGACCAAACGAAATAGACTCATCAAAATAAAGCGATCCACCGGTACCAATGCTCAGACAACAACTAGTGTCTACTGCCACAAAAAAATCCAAAAAAAAAACAAACAAATAAAAAAAGATACAAATACCAAAATATATTTGTAACTTTTAATTTTGTATTATTTATTTTTTTTTACTATTTTGGTTATTCAATTTTTGTATTTTGTTGTATTGTTGTGTTGTTGTTGTTGTATGTTTTCCTTAGGCCACATCTAGCGACAACTAATTTAAGTTGTTCATGTAAAAATTTCTCAGTTTTTCAGTTTTTCAGTTTTGTATCTGCGAAACGGCACATGTTGGATTGCGCTGCGTTACGATTTGACACGTTGCAATTATCGCAAATGGCCAAGATTTGTGATTTGCTATATTTTTGCTAAATTGTATTAATTTGTTTCCAGCGCAGAAAAATTACCAAACATTAATTTCAAAGTGGTTTGTAATTGGTGTGTTTGCAAAATTTAGTTTAATTGGATTGTAAGTGGTTTTAAAGCGTGGAAAAAAAAGTATAAACAAAAAAAAAAACATTTAAACAATCGTACAATATTATATTGAAAAATTAATTTATACACAATTTCATTAAAAATATGTTCAGTTGGTAATTTCATTTATTAAAATTAATATATCAATCATATTTTTGTTATCACTGTCTTTCAGGTTCAATTTTTGTTGTTATGATTTTTCATATCATTGAGGTAATTATCATATCATTGAAGCTATTGTGAAATTCTTTACATTATACCTATATATAATGATTTAGATTAACCTTGATAACTGAAGGATTGATGTAACAACTCTGGCTCTCAGCTTATAAATTCAATTTAGTTGTCAGAATTATGCTCATAATTTGGCTAATTCGGCTCAATGGACTCACTTCCTTACAAAATCAAATATAAAGTACAATCCGTTTACATATGAAAATTAAATTTGACAATCAAAATTATGATTATACTGTAATTTGTACAAATTCAAGTCAAAATTAAGTTTTATATTCACATTATGTAGTACAGTAGTACAGCAATATTGTTAATAATTCCAATAACTTGAAAAATTTTCGAGAATTAAATAATGCATCAGCATTAAGTTTTGGTTCTTGCCATACTTAGTGAATTCTGCAGATTGAAAATTCGTATACATACATAAATTGTGCTTGGTGCGTAGGAAGATGAAATGCAAATTCTGAAAAATAATTTGACTTTTCTTTTTGTTTGTATTAACAAATTACATATAAATTTTTTACTTCTGCTGTTCACTGTTCTGGCATTAAGATTAAGATACCTATATAAAAAAAATAGAAAATGAAAAAAATTACATAGGAAAACTATTGTGCATGGATTGGTTTCATTACCTTCCCAACGGCATGAGTAAAATTTCAGTCCATTCGAATTCGAAGTACAAATGATGCAAAACTGTCAGATTAATTCATGAGATAAAATGAATTAAAAGCAAAGAGAGTTAGAGTGAGTACATGAGTAAAATACTTATGTGTCACCTGAATGTTAAGGACTTATTGTGGTTTTCTAGTCTGAAAGCAGTTATATTTATAAGTAGTAATATCGTTCATCCATTATTCGTTATATTAAGATAAGATAATTTAGTTTCCTTTGAATTATTTTAAAAATGGACCTTTATTCTTCAATAATAGCTCTACATCCTCGTGATCACCAATAAAACAACATTTCATATATTAAGAAACTTATGAAAATTTGTTTATTAGGAACAGATGTTAAAGGTGTAATAAAATTTTAGTTTACATATAAAAATAACGATAATATCAATTGAGTCAATTGAGTCGTTATAGCAACATTTTCTACTCAATATCTATGATCTAGTCAGACTTAGGACACAAATTAATTTTTATAACAGTGTTCTTAGAGATTAGTGGATCTAGTGGATTGAAATTTTACTCATGATTTGATGTTGTTGAAAAGGTGATGAAACCAATACATGCACAATATACTTCTCCTGTAATTTTTTGATGCTTTTTATAAGAATATTTTATTGCTAATGTCTGAGCAGAACAGTGAGCCAGTGGCGTAACTACAGGGAAGCGACTGAAAGCAATGCTTTCGGGCCCCCGAACTTAGGGGGCCCCATTATAAATTTATGTATTCATTATAAGGTTGGATTTGTAATTTTAAGAAAATCTTTAAAGGATCCTATTCAAGAAAATAGAAGTTTCAATGCTTCATACTATTAATTTAAAAACAAAATATGGAACAGTGCCACGACTTTGGTTATACTATTTAAAGTTAATGGATTCAGTATATTGTAAGCCGTGCTGGTTATTTTCTTATCAAACAAATCAATGGTGTTCTGGATTTCGGGATTGGAAAAATTTGTCAGGAAAAATAAAAATACATACATCTATAAGAATTAGTAGGCCAATTTTAATCAAATGAAATGGTGAGCAGTATGTGTGTAAAGTTTCATTCGAAGAGTTCAAAAGCTGAGAGAGTAGTTTGAACTGAAAAAGTATATACATATATACCTACACATACTGATATATACTTTATGGTATTTTCGACGTTTCCTTTATTGCGTTACGAAAATCTTGACAAGTCTAATATACCCTTTTAACACTTTTTCGTGTAAAGGGTATAAAAAGATGTTAGTAGGAGGCCCTTAGTTAGAATTTGCTTATGGGCCTGAAAAATGTAGTTACGCCACTGCAGTGAGCTGTCAAATTAAGAAATATATTATACGTAATTTGTGAATAATGATATAAATAATAAATCATTTCTCAAAATATTTATTTTGCTTTTCTACACAAATTCATTTATGTATATAAATTGTCTGCGAAAAATCCTAGAAATATGGTGGTCTAACCACATATCAAATGCTGAACTTTTGTTCCAAACAAATCAGAAAGCTGCTGTAACCGAAATAAAAATGTGAAAATGGAATTGGACAGGACATACTATCCGACAACCAAATAAATACATTCCACGACAAGCTTTGACATGGAACCCACAAGGCATAAGACGCTCTGATGCACCGGCTTTAAGTTAAGAAGGAAAAAGAAGGAAGGAAAATTGCAAGCGAAATGACAGAAGCGCACTACACATGGAACGATATATGCATAGAACCACCTAACAGAGTGCGGTTTAAGAGAATTGTTGCGGCCCTATGCCACACTAGGGGAAACGGATACTAAGAAGAAGATATGGATTTTCAATGAAAAATTAATACACTACAATTTATCTTCAAAAATTACTCTAGAGTGGCATCGGCCTATGGCAACAATACATTTTTGTAAGTTGTTAATATACATTGTGACCGAAAAGTTTTCGGGAATTCTCATTTAAAATTCGCGCGCTGTATATTTTTCGATATTTTAAGTTTATGTAGTTTGCAGCACTGTCCTTAATTACATGCCAAAAAATGAGCGCGATGTGTCAGACCAGTTCGTTTACGGCAGCTGTTGAAACCAGTTCACCTCAGTAGTGCGTTGCGAAAAAAACAATGGAAAAAAATATTGAACAAAGAGTTTGCATCAAATTTTGTTTTTCGAACGAAATTTCGTGTGCAGAATCGTTGCGAATGCTACAAAAGGCTTATGGGGAATCAGTTTTATCGAAAACTCAAGTTTATGAGTGGTACAAAGCCTTTCAGGACTGTCGTACGACCGTCGAAGACATGCCGCGTTCTGGACGACCTTCGACCTCTACCACCGACGAAAACATTGAAAAGGCAAAGGAAATCGTGTTCAAAAATCCTCATGTGAGTGTTAGAGAGATAGCACGAGAGCTAGGCATCGGTCGTGAGATGGCTCGTTTGATTTTGGTGGACAATTTGTGTATGCGACGTGTCAACGCCCGGCTTGTTCCGATTCACCTCAATTTGTTCAACATTATCAACGATTTTAAGGCCAAACATTCAATAAATACCATCGAACAGCCACCGTATTCACCTGATCTTGCACCGTGTGACTTTTTCCTGTTTCCCAACCTCAAATTACCACTCAGAGGAACGCGTTTTGAATCCATAGAAGACGTAAAACAGAATTCGCAGAGGGAACTCAAAGCCATACCGGAAAGCGCCTATAAAAAATTTTTTGATGATTGGAGGAACGTTGGCATTTGTGTATCGCTTCTAATGGAGCATTATTTGAAGAATAAAATAAATATTGATGAAGATTAAGAATTTTGCGTTTTATTTAAAATTTTCCGGAAACTTTTCGGTCACAATGTATAAATAGTAGTGCTATTTTGCTGGATAACAACAAAGTTTAATTAATACAATTTCTTTAATGTAGTACATTGAAAATATATTATATATAAAGTTTTTTCAAACAAACATTTTTTATTTAATTTCATAAAATGTAATAAAAAAAATAAATAAAATAAAACAAACATTGCCCATGTATATCGAACACACTTAATCGTATTAACAACAACAACAAATTTTTTTATTCATACATAAATTTGTGTGATGCTCTCCTTTTAACTTTCGCTCACGAATTCTTCGAATAGTTATGCTAACATATGAATCTGTTCTCTTTATTTCATTGCGTTTCTTCGCTTAGGGCCATAATAAAGATAATATTAATCGCAAATCTTGATATTAGAATCATATCCGAAATCCGAAAATCCGTGTTTTTATTCAACTCCGAAGAATTCGTTTGGTACCCGATTAATCGGATTCTTGGAATAGTTCCTAAAACCAAACATGTAGAGCACTAATAAATAGCTTTAGTACTGTACCAGCTTTAATTTACTAAGTTTTAAGTTTTTTAAGTTTGGGTCTAGCATAGGTAATCACGATGTTTTGAGTATAAATATAGAGTTTGCTATAGTCTTTTCATCCAAATTATTAACAAAATAAACCATGAATTTTGACTTTATGTTATTAACATAGTAGTCAACAGACTATAACTAATTAGCATAGTTAATCACGGGATTTTGACGTTAAATTATATATACAGTTTGCTACACAATTTTCATTGAAGTTATTAGCAATGTGAAACATAGATTTTTGACTTTATATTATTTGTATAATAACCCACAGAGTTCTGACTCTAAGTTATTAGTCATGAACTTTGAACCTAAATAAACTAAAAAAAGTAAGAAATCTAAGAAGAACTAATAATAAAGTTTGCAATAAAGACTCCAAGTTGTCAATACAGTTTGTCGAGGACTTCTGATTTCAGTTCATTAAATCATTTTTGTTAGAACTATCATAGAAGAAGATAATTGTCTTTCTTTGATAATAATTATAATGCAGAAAACAAATTATTTAAATTTTATTGTATTGTAAATAAACAAGAAACTCAACACAGGACATATTGTGATGCTCATAGTATTGTCATATAAAAACACTTATTTTTTAAATCTAAAATGCTATATATCTTCAAAACAAGTTGGTTATCATATAGCTCTAACGATTCAAAATGACAATTTGGATAACAACTTTGTCATTTTAAAAACTTATAGGCTTTTGCATCCCTAAGTTCAAATGGTTTAAAATTATTGTAGTTAAAAAATAATTACTTTATAAATAATAAATTTATTTCAGTAACTAATTAGTACATAATAGTTAGTATATAAATAAATGTAAAAACGTCTGCTTTGTTGGGGAACCTGGGTTTAAGTTTTAAGTTGTAAATCATATTCTAACACTTTTTTGTGATTTTTTGTTGCATTTTTGTGATTTTTTGCGGCACTAAATTTGTGTAAAACTAGACCAGTTGTATTATATAAGAGCTTTAATATTATACTGATGATTAAAATTCATGTCATAAAAATTTAATATAAGAAGTCACATTTTGCGTCATCTATTTTTGAAACAAATGAAGTTGAAATATATTTTGGCATTTTATTTATTTGAAATATACTATTTACCTGCAATTTAAAAGTTAAGACTGAAACTGAAATATTATAACAAATTAGAATAAAAATCAATAAAATAATGAAATCAGCTATAATGAGTTGTTAGCATATGTTTAGCTGTCAAATATTGTTGAGATCACGGTTGCCACTTGAAAATTTTTTCCTGTACCAAAATTGGTTTAAAAAGGTACCAGGACCTTTTTATTTTTTCGTTCTGTGTTTTCCATAGTGTTATAAATAAACAAAGTATAAAATAGTGCAAAGTTGCATTTATAAAAAAAATGAATTGAAAATATCCACAATAAAGTTGGGTCGTCAAAAATGTACCATTTTTTGAACATGAGTACCAAACGAAAAAAAAAGTACCAATTTTGGTACTAAAGTACCATAAGTGGCAACCGTGGTTGAGATTACCCTAAATTTGTTCGATTGGGCTAGAAAATTCGGGAAAAAATTACAGATCTAGAGCAAATCTATATTTACGAATCGAAAACGTCATCAATCATTATTTAATTTTATGACTCTGATATTAACCATTTTATATCTATATGTTCTTTGATTTTACTTATATGACTGCTTATATGACTCACATAAACGCATATCAACAGAAATCAAAGGCATTTAGTTTAATCTGTGAATATCATAAACATATTTAGTGCATTTATGACATCCATAGGGAATCACATAAAGAAATATGAGAGACAATATTATTCCATTTGCAAAAAAAAGGGGTAAAAATATTTATGCAAACATTTTGCACGACTTATGCTTGACTTCAACCGAATCTGTTAGTACTAAATTCATTACACTTGCAGATATACTCGTTTTCTTTTTGCAACCACAAAAGAAGAGAAACTACAGGCCATCTTCTTAGCCGGAAGCTAATATGTTCTTTTGAGCCGCACTGGATTCAACATAATCGTGTGCTTGTGGCCAGAAGCACACGTACAATGACACTGAGTGGGTTGGGCGGCATCTCTATTGGGCATATCAGTGACTGATACCGGAAATCTGATTTGTGTGTGTGCGGAGTGTTAAAAAGGATTTTGCTTGATTTGTTTGCATAAAAATAAAAAGGATTTATTTAAGGATTTCTGAGTGGCATGTGGCATTAGGCATAAGGCATTTTATTTTATTTTCTTTTTTACTTGATATTTAATTTTTTTTCTTTTTTTTCTGATTTTTTGTGGGACTGCTTCATATGTTGCTGGTTAAAGTGAGCAATTTGCATATGTTGTTGTCAATATGGTTTACCACAAAAGTATTCCAATACGAAATTTGATGGCAGTGAAGTGTGCTATTCCATTTTATTTAAATTGTGGCATAAAATATAGTAGTTTTTCTATCGTTTGTCATTCATACCTTTTTGTGTCTCATCTCATCTCCGACTCATCTTGACTATCGCCGATGCAATGAGTTTGGAAAAAAACGAAGCCCTTTTTCTTGTTTAGTGTAAAATTTTTATTGCTTGTGTTTTCTTTTATTGTCATGACGCCCAGCGGCGTTTTTATACCGACTTTTGTTCAAATTTTTCCCACATGTCTGTGCCTTTCCACCGTGTGCTTTTCACATTTTTAAATTTTTACATTTTAACATTTTTAACTTTTTATATCAATAAACTCTAGAAAAAATGTATTTCATATAATTTTTTTTTATTTTTTATAAATATTTTTTGCGATGGCATTGCGTAGTGCTCGTTTGCGGGAGTCCTGGATGAAAAGGGATGTTTCGTCGTATTATTTCGCATTTAAAAATAGATTTGCATTGTGGCGTGTCCAATTGATTTATGGTTTTTGTAAATAACAATTTAAATTTTTTTCTAACTTTGTCTTTCTTTGTAAATTTTTTATTATATATTTATTATATTTTGGCAATAAAATAACACACGAGATACTTCCATGTGTGTTTGCGGTTATTTTGCAAGCAATTTGTGTGAGTATCTGTGCTCGGATGTGTGTTTGCGGAAAGTGTATAAGTTTATTGACTTTAGAACTAATCCTGTGGGAGTAATTCTAGTTATATCATGAGGTTTAAAATTCATATATAAAAATTTCATAACAGTTTTTTGGGAAAATATTTACATTGAAAATGTTAAATCAACTATAAAACATCAAAGTTTAACTTTTACTTTTTGCTTCATCAAACATATCAAATTAAAACAAATATTTAGTATTTTTTATTAGTGTGGTTTATAAAATAAATAAATATTTTACTGAATTGTAGTTAACAGAAGATAAAGAGAAAATTACAAATATTTTATTTTAATATTATATGTGGATAAATTCCATGAATAGTAGGAAAGATATTAAATTAAATATATTAAATTAAAAATGGAAAATATTCAATATGTGTTTATATATGTATATGTAGACTATATATATTCATTTCATTTGTCTTGATCTTCTCTGCTTAACTTGAGTTTGAGAGTTAGTCTCTAAAGCACTTTTACTCAATACTGTTTGTGACCATTTATATGATCCGCTGTAATAAGAGCTCTGTTGAATGCTGATGAGTTATTTAGATAATTTTATAGAAGTCTACTTTGAAGCTCAGCGTATCTCATTGATTGAACGTATACAGTAATTCCCCCTATAATGTGGTAGATTGTATCCACGTTATAGGAAAAGGAGTTATAGGGGTATTCCCGTATACACACGTGCAAAGGTACGCGAAGCTAATTATGAACCGTAAAAATCCCCGCGTTATATGGGAAATGCCCGTGTTATACGCAGGATTGAAATCGCGTAATATGAAAACGCGTTATAAGGGTACTGTATCCCATTTGATTTGAGAGAGTATAATTCTGAAGAAGTGTGAGCATCTACAAAATCAAACAATTTCAGCGTTCTGTCTTTAATATACTTTTGCATAATCTCGACACTCAAGTATTTGTATATCTCTTCATTTCTGATGTGCCATTGAGTTTTCGTATACCTATCAGTACAATATTCTGATAAGTTTGCGGTTTCCTAATGGTGAATGGAGCAGCATTGCCATAAGTAATACATATATAAAAGTAATACTTTTATATATGTATTATTATTATACTATATTTTTTTTTTTTTTTGCGGCATGGAGGCGTGGACTAAACCAACTCCCCCTCATTCCTAGAGACTTTGTCCTACCCCGGGACTACGTTAGTATTACTTCGAGGTATACTATATTAAACTGTATATATTATATAAACGTTTCGTAGTTCTTAATAATATATAATGTAATTAATAGTTGCTTTTAAAAATTTTCTTTGTGATAAAAATAACTTAAATTAGTTAGTAATTACAATATGTTTGAGGAGAAATTGACAATTTGTAAATCAAGTGTTATGCTCCATATGTAGTTCCTACAGAGTGCTTTAGCCACAAAGTTCTTTATACAAATATTTTGATTAAAATGTCAATTTTTACTATAATTTAAATCATATTTATTTGCAAGTACACCCCAAGATACCTTACTGAGCAAATCAAAATATTAGAACCCGATGAAGGACATGTCATAACAAAAATAATAACAATAAAATATCTAGTACAGAAAGGATGTTAACAATATCTCCTGTTTTATGCTGGCAATATTGGAAGTATCCAATAGACTTCATAACACGAATAAAGCTTGTAGAGGAGAAATTACTAAAACAAATAAGGCCACTAGCTGGTGAACAGAAAGAATTTTTAAATAGAAACTATGGAAAGAAAATACATGGCAAACAAATGATAGCTTTATATCTATTTTGTGCTGGAACTTCATATATTTAATGGAGTTAATATCTTTTAAAGATTTCCAGCTCATTATTAATTAATCTGCTGAGTGCCTTATAATTACTTCAGTATATCAGATATGGAACAATCAAAAAATGGAAAGAATTTATTTTTTTATCTTAATTCATAATTTTGTTTTGATCATACTTTCAAACTTTTCTTGAAGTTTTTTTGAACTCTCCATGAAGTTCATTTGAACTTTGTATGAAGAGTTCTTTTGCACCTGTTAGCAAGAAGGATTCTAAGGTTGTTTCTCGAATGAAAGGAAAAATTCCATAAAATGAAAATTCTTAAACAAATATGGAAAATATTCAGCTATTTTAAAATTATATCTCCCAAATATGATCATTTATATATGTCTACGCCGTGGATACATTTAAAACCAATCAATTGCTGATCAATTTTTTTATAGGTTTCTTCATCTAGCATTGTTTTGAATTACAAAAGGAATAAAGTTAGTACAGAAGTGATGGTGATATCTATCGGTACGGCATCTATATATACATATGTGTGATAACAAAATTAAATTCAACAGAAAAACGTTTGTAAAAATCGGGAGTTATCATCAGTAACATCAGAAATTGAACAAATAAAGGCCAACATATGTTATGTTAAAAACCTATGTGGTTATCTAAATCATTTAGCCATAAACTGAATATTTCGACAAGGCATTTCCATTGCAAAAATCACACCGACCAACCATAACTTAGTACCTATTTTAATTATTTTAATTGGAAATCACATTATCTCTTGCTCTATCTTTAACTCTCACGAAATCTTAATCTATTAAGTAAAGCCTGTGGTAATTGAATTCTCTATTAAATGAACTGGACTTCCAGTTATATGTACGTTATATATTTTGTAGTGAATGACAAAACTTATCTGTTAGTTAGTAAACTGTTAGTAAAACTTACCATAGACAATAAAAGACTTTAAAAAATAAATAGTATCAGTATAAAATAGTATTTTTTGTTGTGTATTCTTGGTTTTGAAGTGTTATGTGGAGCTATATTTTTGTTCTAACAGAAATTGTCATCTGTATATAACCTGCTTTTTGTGGTACCGTAAAACAAGTCAATGGTTTTTAAAATAACTTCATATAATAATTACTTTTTCATACATATGTGTCTTAAAGGACAAAGTGTGACTTTGTTATTCTTTAGTATTTTAGGATGTTTAAATATCCTTTTAAAATCAGTATTAATTAATTATTAAATTATTAGTTTAATTTTTAAATGTTTAAAACAAACTTATTATTGTTTTTTATGTTGAAGCTTTTTGAGCCAGTGCACTTGGGCACTTTTACTCTTTCTTAACTCGAGGTATTTTCAAAACCCCTCTTTACGCCTTGACTGGATTATTGTTTATCACTTCATTAGACTAAGCTATAATTGACCTCAGATCTGCATACCTCCCCGAGGAACCTGTAACCATTTTGATTTATTGTTGATAATTTCTTTTTAAATTATTAATTACATTATTTAATTATTAATATAAAAAAAAAAAATTTATGAATTGGTCTAAAGCCACATATAGTTATAACTTCAGATATCTTCTGATAAGCAATATTATTGAAAATGAATCTAAAATATATACAAAATATGGCAAAGAAATAATGTTTCACTTCAACGTTAAACATCTGGTATACAAATTGGATTTTTTTTATATATAAAAAATACATTATATATTTCACATATCAAATGGCAATAAGTGCGTTACATATTTAAGCCCGCCCCGCTCTATCAGCATTAATGCATATCACCGTTTGTCAAAATACTCTGGAGAATTAATGTATCCTTGCTTATACGAGTATGCGCCCGCCTACGCGGTTTAACGCAGCGGTTAAAATATTTTGCGAAATATTTACGCACATCTTATCGACCCCCCACCCGACGAAAATGTATCGCTACAATGTGTTCGCAATTTCTGCAGTTTTTTCTATCTGTGTTTCATATGCAAAAGTAATAACGAATTCGCAAATATGTTTATCTGTGTTCGGTTAGCATTTAAGGAACGGAAATACTAATTCCACACTTTCGCAAGAGGAAATGACATCAATTTTTTTAAAATCGCTTTTGTTCCTTTATAACGATTATTTCGGAGTAACCAAATTCACGAGGGTGAAGCATTCCTGCCTTTCCGAAATACATAGATATATGCGGCGGAGATACGTTGGCAGCACTGTCATTGTCACTTCACCTGAAAAGACGTGTGCTTAATTTAATATTTATTGTAAAAATTACAAAAAATTGAAATTAGATTTTAAATTGAAATGTGTTCTTCCTTTGAATTATAATCTTTCTTTAAATTTGACATGAAAGGTTATTCACGTTTTTTGTATTTAAACAAAATTAAAAGAAGTGATAGTTTTATTAATTATTTAAAATAATGTGTAATAAGTATTAAGTGAAACTTTTAAATTATTACGAAATTCATTTCTCTAATATAAACAAATATTTTTATAAAGACCCCCCATGGCTCTAGAGCAACCATAATACGTACACAAAATTTAGAAACAAACAGTAAACAGCGGCCTTGGGAAAATGTGCTCATATTTCCCATTATATCTACTCCTGAAGGTTCACTTCTGAAAGGTATATACGCAAAGTTTTACTCGAATGGTTTAGAAGTTGAGGGATTTGTTTGAAGTAACACTAATGGATGGATAGGGTTAAGTGAACTCAACTCAAGTTGACCAAGAATGTATATTATTTATGGGTTTTACGAATTTTCCTTCAATATGTTAAAGCTCTTAAAATATATTGGTCCGATTTTGGTCAGTAAAACAAATGAATATGACATATATCTGAGTGTACGTGAACAAAATCTTATTCGAGCAGCAAAGAACTTGAGGTGTTAATTTGAAGTAAGAAAAATAAATGGATAGATCGCCAGCATTTAATGAAGTTAACTCATAGAATTTTTCAAGAATAATATTTAATGCCTTATAATAATTTTGATAAACCTAATATACTCTAATTACATATACACTTAGGAACTGTTATTACAAATGGAGTATAGAGCATGATCAGTCTTTTTCTTTAGTTTTAGTTGCATATAGTCTATTTAGATATCTCAAGACCACAATAGACAGAATCGAGTATTAAACCATTATTTCATCTGACTCATGTCAAACTATGATCAATGCGGTTAAAATGGTAGGTTTTTTGGGCGGATCTTAATAATGAAGTATAAAACTCTATATTTCAATATTCTGTATAAAAGATAGAATTCTATATTTCTATAAGCTATATAAAATATAGAATAAAATATATGAAATATATTATATTTAAAAAAAAATATATATATATAGAATCCTATAGTACTATGAAATATATATAGTAGCCTGTAAGCTTGTTAAAAAGGTACTGTGTCCTGTGAAGAGCAGGCGTCTTTGTTCGTTTCAATTAAGATTTCTTGAATGATAAGTACATGTTATAACATATATTATAATCAATTCAGAAGACATCGTAAAAGATAACCTGGCTGATACCAAAAAGTATTATTTTGCTTTGTTTTCTGTTCCATGCTTAATTGTGTGTTATTTATATAGAGTGTAACTTCTTCAATACAATATTAATGAATTTTGTATTATTACTAATAGGTAAGTATTATTACTGGTAAATTTAAAAGTCTGTGTTGCTTATGTGTGAAATTCGACTTTATAGCTGTACTATAACCTAACCAAATTTATTTCAAATATGTACTGTCATACCTATATTTAATAAGTTTCAATATTATGTGAGCAAAATTGTCCAATGCATTTGCGTAATTTTATATAAAATTTCTTTTCATCTTAGATTTCTATTTGTACAGCATCCCCCTTCCTTTTAGTGTACCATAACACACTTGCCATACTTGCCATTCTGGTTGCTTTCATTTCACACAAATCTATATTTACGATTATAGAAGTTTACGACCTGGCATTTTGGTATCATTTTGCGTCCGGTTGTAAACTCTGATGGCTTATATTTTGCCTAATGACAAATGTCAAAATGGACCTACATATAAGGCAAACATACACGCGCGTGCAATGAAATTAAATGTCAGCGGTGAAAGTGAAAGTGAAAATGTCATAAAAGAAAGTAAAACAGCCCAGAAGGGTACGTAAAGGTAATTTACTATCACGAATAGTTTTTATAGTGCGCATCTTCTGGTACTCCTACTTATTTGCCAGTAATTATGAATGTGAGGAAACCATTCCCGTACATATGCTCTAACTGATGTATTAATGTTGTTGTTTTATGTATCTCAAGCCCTGTTTTTATAGGTATTCATAATGAAGCACGCATCTTCCGCAAAGTAAAGTTTAATTTGTATTTCATATTAGCAGCAAATAGACAAAAATGATATGAGAACATTTTATGGAACATGTTGCTCACATTTACTACACAATTTAGCATCCTTCGAGAGACATTTGCCAGAATTTCAAAGGATTTTATAAAAAACTATTAAACTATTTCTCTTGGTCTTGCTCTTGGTCTGTAGTCTTTAAATTTGAATTAATTTAAAAAAGAAAATAATTGTTTAAAATACACTTCAGTTTCAACATTTAAAACAATTTTCAAAAATAAAATATAAAAAAAATAATGAAATAAAATTAAGAGAAAAAAAGAAAAACTTTTTGCACTCAAAGTTTCTATTTGACTTTGCGTCTGCTCTGTTCGCTCCTTTCAATTAACTGCACTTTGACTCGTTTGGCTTTTAGTTAAAATTCCATGCATTTTAGATGAGATTTTTATGTTCTTCCTGGTCAATAGCAATAAAAATGTGCAAATACAATTAACGTCTAAGAAAACCAATAATTAAATATGCACAAAAATGTTAAATGAGAAAAATTTGGAAACCAAATCGTTCCACGTTTATGGCACTAGTCTACAGGAATATCTTAAACGATGTGACACTATCATGATAGTTTATTCCTTTTGATTGCAAAATTAATTGAATTTTGTGTTTTTAATGCAATTCACAAAAATTTTACGCTTCTTTATAACTTATAACTTCTTTATAACTATATAATTTAATAAGGATAGGAAGACTAATGCTAAAAAATACAATAATAATTTCTTCATTCTTTATAGATTTTAGTTAATATCAGTTCTACTTACCATTTTCTACAAATGTTTGTATGTTATTCAAATTTTTATCAGTTAATCACAATTCCCTATTTCATTTGTACATTATAGATAAGAGTCTCTAGTGTACATGAGAACTATTGATATCGATAACTATGGTATGACAACTGAGTATAACAACAGAGAATGACATTTCTGGTTAATAAGGTTTCAGAATTCATTATAAATCGTTTAACGCTAGAAGAATGCTTCCAAATTGTGGAAATTTACTTCGAAAGAAATAAATCTGTTCGCGCAGTTCATAGAACACTTCGCTCATTTTACGATCAACACAATGACTACGTCTATAAGCGAAATTGCTGGCTATGGAGCGGAGATAATCGAGAGATTAACCGAGATAATCGAATACCTCATTTATGGCCTCAAAAGGTTTCGTTTCAAAGTTTCAAAGTTCACCTGTTTTGAATGGTATTGGAAAACCTTCAAAAAACTTGATCTTGAACGAATAACGGCTACAACTCATAATACTAGAGTTTCACAGTTGGAAAGATCTTGATTGTTAAAGGAAGAAACATCGTCAAAAAAAGAAACATCGTCAAAAAAAGAAACATCATCAAAAGAAAATGAATCGTCAAAACAAAAAGTATCGTCAATAGGAGAAGCATCGTCAAAGGAAGAAGTATCGTCAAAGAAAGAAGTAGCGTCAAAGGAAGAAGTATCACCTAAAGATGCAGTATCATCGAAGGAAAAAGTATCGTCAAAACAATAAGCATCGTCAAAAGAAGAAGTAAATTCTATAGAAGAAGTATTGACAAAGGAAGAAACATCGTCAAAGGAAGAAGTATCATCAAAGAAAGAAGTATTGTTAAAACAAGAAGCATCGTCAAAAGACAAGGCATCGTGAAAAAAAGATGTATCGTCAAAAGAATAACTATCGTCAATAGAAGAACTATCATTAAAGGAAAAAGTATTGTCGAGGGAAGATGTATAGTCAAAAGAAGATGCATATATAGAAGGAGATCTATACATAATTTTTTGCTGAGGCATGCATTTCAAGTCATTGTTAACAACATTAATTTATCGAACAGTTTGCCCTAAGTAATTCTTATTGTTGTCATGCGTTTAATACAATTTGTTACTCAGGTATTAACCAAAATAAACTGCGGGCTATCTGTATATATCCGTACAATATACATTTCGAAAAAGAGTTTAACTCTTACCATCTAACCACACACCGTAACCTTAACCTTGCAGGCTTTTATAATACTTTTGTTAGTGATATATTTTTGAATTTGCATAGCTGTCAGGTCTTTAAACGGATTCTAATGGAGCTGGAAAACAGGTTTCATCAGAAGAAATTTTTAAAGAATGTATAATTTAACTATTTACAAATTAGCCCGTTTAAAAATAAAATAATTAAAGGATTGTCCGAATAGCAAAGAAAGAAAGAAAGGAGAAACACAAAAATTTTATTTTAATTTTTTATTGAAAGTTGGCTGACCATTCAACGCTGTTTCGAGTATTGCCAAGTACTCTTCATCAGTGGTCTTAGGAAGTAATCGAATCTTATTTAACTAGTTTATAGTCCGTATATAATTGGTTTGGACTGCAAGTACCAGGCTTAGAACTCATGCGTGTCAAATTCGTTTTGCACCAGAATGGTCGCTTTATATATAGTAAGTAAAACAATATGCATTACAAATAACTCTACTCTTGTGATTAATTTTGGAGGGGTTATTAGGGAAAGTTTTGTGCCCCTCAAGACCCCACTAGTTACATGTCTGGTTGCAGTGCTTAGGTTTCATAAACCCAACCTGCCTGTTTAATTCTTTCATAGAGTATTGTGTTTATTAAGTTTTCGAAGCAATATATTTTCTTTACATTGTAGAGTAAATTTATAATAAAAAAAATTTTTATTGTTCTAAAATTAAATGCAACAAGTATTTTGTCAGTTGCGTTTAACAAGATACCTGGTTCGTAGGCCCGGATTAACAAATTTCATATATGGACTCAAAATGCTAATAAATCAAAAAATATTTCCAAGTCTCTTTGAAAAAATTAAAAATATTACCAATTGTTACAAAAATAAATAAAGATTTTGGAATAAATGAAATCACGTACATTTAAAAGTATTAAGCACACAATTGTTAATATTTGCAATTTATTCAAATACTTACGAAGTCGTAGACTCAAATGAAATCCTTTAAAATATGAAGGAAATCTTTCAAATCGCACAATTTTTCAAGCTTTAAACTCCTGGCAAACGCTTGAGTTTGGAAAAAAACCGAGAGGAATTTTTTAAAGTTCATGTCAGCAAAAAGCATTTCAAATGCTGATATGATTTCAGCTTCTTTCCCTTTTCTGCCATTTTACAAACTATTTGCAGTTTATCAAAAGATTTGAAAAAATATAGAAAAATATGAAAACTTGTGCTCGCGCTTATTTAAATTAACATAAATCACAAGAATTCCAACACATTCGCATAAAGTTGAAAAATGCCGAAACGTACTTTTGCTAGAATTTTTCCTCAAAAAAAAAAATACATACTTATGTATATATATATAAAATCTATATATTTTAAGCATTATATGCATAGATATATATGTATATATGTATTCGGATATATAGGTGGAAAAGTGGAATTGCATGTGACTAACGTCGTTACCCATTGCCGCAGTGATTTTTCATATTTTTCACACCTTGATGGCAACTGTTGGTGGCACTTCTATATTTCCTTCTGCTTTAGTCTATTTCGATTCTTTTTTTTTTTGTTTTTCTTTTTCTTCTCCGGTATTTTTTTATTTTTTCAAATCACACATAATACGTGCCCACTTCCGTTTCCGTTTCAGTTGATTTGTGCTCGTGCATTATTAGCACACCTGAGAGGGTGAGTGTGTATTTTGTTGGTTGCTGGTGAGAACCACAAATAATATCCGCGCCATCCATCAACGCATGGTTATGTTTGGTCATAATTTGTTGCAAGTACAAAACTGAAGCTCCACAGCCACTTGCCGGCAGATTTAACGCCGCAGCCGAGAAGTACGAGCGGAGCTTAAAATTATGATCACATACAATTTTTTTAAATTGCTTGATTTTGACAAATAAAATGCAATATCTGAACAAATAGCAGTACACCTAAGCTTCAGCCCTGGAACGTGACATATTTAAGGGGGAGGGAAAAGTAAAACAAAGTAAAAATGAAATTTGAAATATTATAAAAATATATATGTCTACTATAAATACAGTATATATGGTTGGTTGGTTGCAGTTGCAGGTCAACAGATAACTTCCATGTACCTCAATTCACGATTTTTCGACATTTTGCTAACACATTCCTCGCAAGAACCCCTAAGATAGAAGATAGATAGTTAAATAGGTCTTTCGTCTTTACCAATGAACAGTCTAATAAACCGTCAAAGACGTATCTTCCTAAAAATCTATTTCTGCTGGACGCGAAAGCCAGGGACTCACAGAAAAATATTTAATGATTTCTTTATCCTGCAGGTTTCCGCAACTTTTGCAGTGAGGATAATGAGGAATGCGCAGTTATTCTTATTGAAATCTGATCTACAGATTCCTAAAAGTGAACTAAAATAGCCAGAAATACTAAATATTCGAATGGCAAGGATAAATATCTCCCATATTGGCACACTAAATGCTAGTTGACTCACAAAAGCAATAATCTTATATCTAAAATGTCTATCACGAATGAGGTAAGAATTGTCTTGGATATCTGGCAATTAGATTCTCAATGGCACCAAAACAGTTGTCAAACAGAGTGAGAGAGAAAGAGAGTGCCCTAATTTCGTTAATATACCGAAGTTTTCAATGTTATACCCACTTGTTAGACTATATCATTGGTAGTATTCCCTAATTTTATGGCAAAAGGTTGCCATATAGAAATAAATTAACGAAATTTTTGTAAAAGTGCAGAAGGAGAGTAATAAACCTATTTTTTACCTCAGTTTTATACAAGAACTTTTTCTGAAAATCATAATTGAAGCATTTTATGAAACCTACAAACAAGAAAGGATTTAAACATTATCATTTATATCCTTGATTAGGTAGGTAGGTAGGTTGGAGTGACGGTCTTGTATTCAAGAAAGCCCACTTGAGCTTTAATAATGGGCCATTGTGGTACCAAAGACATAGTGTTGGATCATATATAGACTAAAAGTTATATATTTGCAACTACCAAATGTTATGAATGTCGATACCGTTTATAATTTCTGATAACAGCGGATTACTTATGTTAGTTTGATACTGCATAATAATCTTCTAACTTAGTGAATTCAAATGTAATAAATATAAATAAAAAAAATAAATTCATATAGTCAGTTAAATTTTGTTTGAAAATATGTGGTCATTAGGCTTTACGCATTAAAAATTTATATATTCGAAATATGGTTATATAATTTTCCGCATATTATGTTATATAATAATATAATTATGGTGACTGGATACTGTAGAATAAATTTTGAGTCCTGACATAGAATTAATAAAAATATAACACTCGATTACCATTACTGGAGTGTGGACACAGAAAATGATCGATATCATTATTACAACACTCAGACAATCGACTAATGTAATCGAAATTGTAAACGATATCAGATAAAGCACCAAATGAAATCTATTGTGCAAAGTTTGCACTAACAAGTCTTTTTATAATCGGCTATTAAAAAATATAATGTCAATATTCTACATCTACTTTAAGTAAAAAGATGACTGCAAGGAAAAACAAATTTCTATATTAGGAAAAAAAATTACTTCTCTATTGGGTCTTATAGAGATAATTAGCATTATAATTTCTATTATTTTCATATTATAAATTTCCGCTATACATACTTATTATAATAATCCTAATAACTATAAAAGTTGAAGCATTCCATATAGATAATATATTATATTCTATGGTTGCATTTTTTTGTGTGAACGTAATTAAAATATTAAGTTGAAATTATTTTATTTTTTTTATGTAGTCAATCTTATTAAAAAGTGTATACTTTTTCTAATTTCAATAAAAAATATTTTTAATTTAGAATGAAGAATTTTTATACTCATTAACAACTGTACGTTTTGCTCGATTTGTGCCTCAGTTACCTTCGTGCTCGAACCAATTTTTCTTTACGCGTATTGTAGAATGCTTATAATCAATTTACCTTAAGGACAAACAATTTCTTTACACAACTTTCTTTTACTTTTCCGTAAAGGTTTTAATATTATTTTTCCCTGAAAATTGGCGGGAATAAATGACTTAAAATTTTTCATTTCCTACGAAAAATTAAATTTTTTCATAACGAGATTTGCTATTGTAAGAAAAAAAAAATGAAAAAAATTGATAAAAAAAATAATTCCAAAGCAGGACATAAAAATAAAATTCCCTGTGGACATCATTTTCTTGAACCGCTGAACACGGTGGCGATGAATTAGATGAAGTGGAAAATGAAGCGATGTGCCATGGTGTATTCATCAATTCGCATTTACATATTTTAGGCGTAAAAATTAATCACTAATTTTAATGCGCACCAAACAGTCAAGAGAATCCGGAGAGGGAGGATGCAATATGTATTAGGAGTGGGCTTTGGAATATTACGCGGGGCTAAACTTGTTAAGTGCCCAACGCTAATGTAGCAATTTTTAAATTGATGTTCGGAAAACAGAAAACAAAACATCACCAAAAAAATTTCCAAATACAGAGTTGTTAAAAAAAAAATCCTCCCTGAAAGTATGCAGTGTTCAGAGAACAAAAATGGTAATAACTGCGGTGTATGCAGACAAGGTAAACAAATTGCGCGATGAGCCGTTGTCACTTAAACCGAACCGAAATTAAAAAGAAGACATCATTTGACTAGACTTCCGAAGTGTTCAGGATATTTCCGTTCCATTTATGTTTGACACAAAAAAAAAACTATGTAAGATTGTATAAAAATTTGAAAAAAACGAGAAACGAAGAACGTAAAAGGTTAGTGCTTAAGTTGAACAAAAATGGCTTGGACTATTTCAACTAATGAAAAATTGATTGCAATTAAACTTGGTTAACTGCTTTCATTATTCCTTAATAATTTTCTCATATCCTTTTTATAGTCAAAAATTCAACTGCCAAACTTTAGGAAGAAACTCTATGTTTTATGGTATTTTGGACTCACATATACTATATGTCTCATATAAACAAACAAATAAAGAATTGACATAAATCATTTTATTGCAATAACAAGGCGTAGTCATACTTGAAATATTTTCACGTGTCTTTTCCAAATCTGAAGGATTCATATGAAATCATCTACGCACATCTTTAACACACTTCCACCGAATTTTGCTTCTCTACAAAAAATCCCCTCTTATTCATTGAGCAAAAAATAGTAGGAAAAGCGCACATAAATCAAAAATTGCATATTTGATTTATTTTTATTCTTTGGCTCATATTTTCGCCGAGTAGAAACTGAAAGTATTGAAATGTAAGGCATTCATTTTAATAAACAGAAAGTATGCTACCAAAATATTCCTGCTTTTGCATAGAAGCATCCATATACTTCAGCACGCATTTATGCGACTCGGTATCTCATGAACTTATATGAGTGCGCTTGTCACTAATGTGACAGTATCCTTTAAGTACGTTCCTTCATATGTTTTAAGTACATTATTGGATCATCTTCAATTTGTGTTGTTGTACATATTTTCTTTTTGTTGCTATTTTTTTCTTATTGTTGCTGCCTTTTTTTTGTGGTATTTCATAACAATAAGAAACCAACATTGACATTTGCAAAAATACTCATAAATTCTAGTCAAGTGCGTTTGAATAAATTTTTTTTGCAAGGTTTTATAGTATACATCGAGGCGTATGCACAAGATATGTTCTTTTTGCAAACAAAATTGACAAATCCACTTATGCGTGATTATTCTTTTTATGGTTTTTCCATTCCATGATAACTGAGATACGAACAAGTGGTGCTTGATGAAAATAATATTTGAAATACTTTAAGATATAAAACTGAAGTGAGCAGTCAAGTGATGTTGGATACATTTGTAATGTAGCTCCATTTTGGTTGTTGTTCTATGCAACCTTCAAGTCCTTTTCAAAACTTTTCTAATTAAAATAAAAAAAAATAAATTTTTAAATTTAATTTTAATTTAAAAAATACCAACATATTCTTAAGTTTAGTTCAATCTTCTTAAGCATTCAAAGCATGAATTACAATCTTCAATCTTAAGCATGATTGATAGTAAATGTTTTTAAATTCATATATTATATATTCATATATTAAATTCATATATTATTCATATTATGTTATAAAATTTAATAAATACCACAATATGATTTTCAATATGTTGATTGATTTATGAAATTTTTTTATATGTATTTTTAAACGTTCTAATTAGTCAATTGTATAACATAACTTAAAATTAATTTAAGAAGTTGTATTATTTAAACAATTGGCCAATGAGCTCGTTCAACGATATGTAAATATTATTAAAAATTATAAAAAAAATAGATGAGTTGAGTTTACTTTGTTTAGAAAAAAAATTATTAGTTTATTTTGAGTAGTTAAAACTTTACAGCAAATGAAAACATAGATCTCTTAATAAAAGCTATGGTCTTCTAATTTGTAAGCTATTAGTCAATTTATCTTGTTTGTATTAAATACAACTTAACGATTTGATATATAAAATGTGTTTTATATATAGACCTTTTATATATAGACCCCCCAACCCTTTCTATGGCTTAGAATAGAACAATATTTCACTACTTATTAGAGAAGAAAATAAAAACAAAAAAGATTTTATGAGCACAACCTACTAGGTTTAGTATATTTTAAGTCGCTTATAAGAACCCACTATTTAAATTGATATAGAGAATGAATGAACTTAACGAAAGATAATTTAATAATTATGACAGGAGTTCTAACAGAAAATTGTAGTTGAACCATCACTTCATTGCACTAACTATCGTCGAAGAGAGGCGAAGAATCACGGGTCACCTTAATATACTGAGAATCATCCTCATTTTATTCAGAGGCTTGCAAAGACATGGAAATGACGCAAAACAGGACAAAGGCGAGAAAGTCATAGATGGATTTACAACTTCTGCTGATGAACCAAATTTTGTGAGTTAGGACTAATACTATTAATTGTCTAAGAGTTGGAATTGCATTGCAACAACATTAACATGTTGGATATGTGATGAATCCCACCGTTGTTATATGTTATCTACGACTGTTGTGCCGTATGTTGACGCACATCAGTATTTTCAGGGCCTTTTTTTTAATTTGTGAAAAAAATTAATTTGTGAAAAATTACTCTATAGGAGTATGCTTCTGATAATTTTCTCTTGTGAACGAACCACACAAAGTCTTTCATCCAACAAAGGATATCTGTAGAGCGAACGCTGAAAGTTGGTTTTAGTCCCATACGTGTTCAAGCTGAGCCTAAAAATGCATTGTTATCATTACTAATGCTTCCTGGTGGTTTATAATTAAGTACAGGTGAAGTCTTATAACAGTTAACATATATTATTTACGAAGTTCAAATCTTCTAACTTTTCTGTGAAAGTCTTAACTTACAAAATCTTTTGTGGTTTTTTCTAGCAATGCCTTTATTTGTTATTTAATTAACAAATAATATTAATCATTAATTTTCAGTGTTTACAAAAACTATATATCCTAGGACACTGCAGTTATCTTAAATTCAGTGAATTAATTTACTGCATTGAGTAACACTATTGTACTTCATCTTACTTTCACTGATCATGTCTATTGAACTGACAAGACTTACAAGAGCTTTTAGTCCAACCTAACTTTCACAGCATATGACAATGTACAACATTTTTTTACAGATAATCCAGTGAAGTTTTGTGAGTTCTAGCGAAATTTTTTAGAAAACTTCATTATGATATAGCGAAAAAAACTGACTACAATATAATTTTAGCAGCGTCTTCATAATTTAGTTTATGATTGATAATGCCAAGTAATCAAACACACTTAAAATATAATCTTTAAGTACAATAAATTTTATGCTTTCACATTATTTAAAATTTTAAAAGAATAAAATATCGTCTTTCATGAGAAAAGTTTTAATACATATTCTGTTATCTCCACACCTGATATTTTCTTAACCTCTCCCTTCAAAATTGTATTTAATTTATATATAACATGCTTCCTAACCCACACTTTGGCTGGAGATTATATGTACACACATAATTGTTTATTTAGTAATTGTAATAATTTAGTAATTTCGCCATATTGTGTACAACTACAACTACAAACATTGAATTAATGTAATTTCAACTCCTGACGTAATTTAACGAACAAAGTCGAGAGGATAACATTTACATAAATGGGCGAATTATTAGTATCGACATCCAGACACGGTGAAACTCCTTATGGGAAAATAAAAAATAATAAAAAATTAAGAAAAAAAATATTTTACCATGAGTTAACGTCTTATATATGTATAGATATATATGTATTCCCTTAAACGTATTTTAATTATACACTGATACCAGAAAATAGTTTAATTAAAAATAATATTTTTGAAGAATCTACCTCTTTCGTATTATTCGAAATTACTAAAAATATAACACCTCTGTTAAGAAAAGCATTAATATTAATAATCGCCTTATGTCAGTGAAATGTCCAGTGCTTAAAATTTTCTACCAAAAATCGTAGATACTATATTCCAATATTTTCAGTGAAAAGTGCCAAGATATTTATGCAATTTAGTTTCAAAAATTTACTTTCAATTTTAAGAGTTCCCCTCAAAGTATGTGTTGGAGCAAAACAAAACATCTAACTTGACTGCTCCACCCTGTATGTAGATTTTATTCATTTCGTAAATTCGCTGCACTTGCAGAGAGCAAAACGACCGTTTTGCGCTTTGTTTTACTGTTGTGTTGTTGAAGAATTGAGAGTTGGTTCCCGTTTCAGCTGACACATTTTTTACTGTGCGCGAAGTCTACGGATGTCTTTTTTAGTGAAAAGTAAATGATCAAATTTTTTGTTAATAAATTACATATTTTACATTTGTTAAAATTACATTTGTTAAAATTACAAAAATTATATACTCTAAATTCATTGTATTTAAATTATAAAATTTAAATTTCCAATTTAAAACAATTATACATTTTACATACATTTTACATTTTACATTTGGTGAAAATAATTTAATAAAAATTAAATTTACAATTGAATTCAAACATTTCGTTTGTTTTACTATTCGAGACTAAACATTGGCGACCGTGACAGGACACGTGTCCTAGCAATAAAATGAATACCGATAATGATAACAATCCAACCAGCAATGCAAGCAATAATGCAGCTAATACGGCTAATAATGCAGTCAATTCAAGTAATAATTCTGCTCTTAATTTAAATAATTTAAAGCAGCAGCGATCAACAGTGAAAAGGAACATGACCTCGATTCGATCTAAAATAGAGAAGGAGAAGGACGAAGTAGATCCAACAATTCTGGAATGTCGACTACAAATTCTAGAATCTCATTTCAAACAATTATGCCATATTCAATCACAAATCGAACAATTAAATCCAGAAGACAATGCCAGAGCTGATTTTGAAGAGCTATTTGTTGTTTCAAAGGCGAAAATACTTAATTTGCTTAAAGAAACTCGAAGTAATACTTCATTTGAAAACAGTGTGATGAATACAACATCCAATTTCAGTGTTGCCCACAATTCTCGTTTACCATTTTTAAAATTGCCAAAATTTGACGGAAAATATGCCAACTACAATCGATTTATCGCAGCATTTAAGCATTTGGTGCACAATGACCCAACCTTATCTAATGTCGATAAATTCAATTATTTATTATCATGTCTTACAGGCCCTGCACTTGCAGTCATCGAAGCCTTTCAAATTACAGCAGAAAATTATCCAAAGGCTATGGCACGATTGAAAGAACGTTTCGATAATAAGGTATTAATATTCTTAGACCACATTACTGAACTCTTTAATATTCCAGGAATGATTAAAGCTGATCCGGCTTCTCTACGTAAACTAATTGATACTGTTGCAGCATTAAGATCATCATTGCTTTCATTGGGCTCAGAAGTAGAAGTTATGAATGCTATTATAATTTATATAGTCCTAAGTAAAGTTGATGCAGAAACAAAATTTGCACATGACGAAAAGCAAGAATTTGAAAAAATGCCTTCTTGGGACGAATGTTATAAGATGTTAAGTCGGCGTTGTCAATTTCTTGAAGGACGAGCTACGTCTATAAACGCTTCCGAAAATAAATCACGAAATAATTTTAATACTGTACCAAGAAGAGTATTACAAACGCATCTCAGTGTCAAATCTGGTTGTGAATTTTGCAAGGCAGCTGACCACTTTTTAGGAAAATGCCCTTCGTTTTTAGCAACGCCAGTTTCTCAGCGCTTTGACTTTGTTAAGAAAGCAGGCTGCTGCATAAATTGTTTGACAAAAGGGCACTCCGTTACAAAATGTAAATCCGAATCACGTTGCAGAATTTGTCGTTCATCACGTCATACTCATTTACACAAATTTACAAATACTTTGATTAATTCATCAATTAGTTGTCCAAGTATCGCAATTCAAGAGCAAGGACAGCTACAACAATCTAACAGCGCTGTAACATCATTATTAATTCAGTCTTCAAAAAGAGCAATTATTCCTACTGTTCTGGTATTTGTGATGGACAAGTTTGGGCTTAAGCATCCAGTGCGCGCACTTTTAGATTCCTGTTCCGAATTAAACTTTATTACAGAGGAAACAGCCAAATTATTGCATTTAAAATGGCAATACTCTACTCAAGAAGTCTTTGGTATTTCCAATTTGAAAACACATTTCAATTATAATGTATATGCAACTGTGCATTCTCGCACGTCCGATTTTGAATGGTCTTCTCAGTTTACAATTACGAAATCTATTTCCTCCGTAAACCATAGAGCCTACATTAATGTAACAAAATTTCAAATTCCTACTAATATTCAATTAGCGGATCCATTATTCGATAGACCTTGTCAAGTGGACATGCTGATTGGTGCAGAAATCTTCTTTGATTTATTACTTGATGGCAAAATTTCGTTAGGCAAAGACATGCCATATTTAATTAACACTGTTTTCGGTTGGGTAGCAGGAGGCACGCATAGTACAGACTTATGTTCTAAATCATATGAATGCAACTTTACTCAAAAATTACACAATGAAGATACATTCCTTGAACGATTTTGGGAATTAGAAGAATACAAAATAAGCTCCCCGCAACTCAGCGCAGAGGAGAAAAATTGCGAACAGCACTACATCAAAACAGTAACAATCACCGAAAATGGGCGAGTTCAAGTAAGATTACCTTTTAAAGTCAACCCCGATGTTTTAGGAAAATCATTTCATCTAGCTAAACAACGTTTTCTTTCACTGGAACATAGGTTGCAACGAGATCAAGTTCTATACAAAATGTACTCAGAGTTCATGAATGAATATGTATCATTAGGGCATATGTCTAATATAAAAGCAGTAGATTTCTCGAAGCCACACTACTTCATACCACACCACTGCGTTTTAAGGCCTCAAAGTCTCACAACAAAGCTTCGAGTCGTGTTTGATGCTTCAGCAAAGACTTGCTCTAAGTATTCTCTAAACGACACACTTATGGTTGGACCGACTATTCAACAAGATTTAATAACTACGCTCATGGCATTTCGATTACATAAGTATGCATTGACAGCGGACATTGCAAAAATGTACCGCCAATTTTTGATGGACAAACGTGATAGATGGTTTCAGTTAGTGTTGTGGCGAGATAATCCTCACGCTGATTTACAGATTTTTCAATTAAATACAGTGACGTATGGAACATCATCCGCTCCGTTTCTGGCTATTCGATCGCTCTTTCACATTGCAGACATGCATATTCATAAATTTCCAATTGGTGCTTCTACGTTAAAAACAGATCTCTATGTTGATGATCTTCTCACCGGCGCTAATACTATTACTGAATTACTAAACAAAAAAATAGAAATTACAAATTTACTATCAAAGGCTGGATTACAACTCGCAAAATGGAGTTCTAATTGCGACAAAGTAGTGTCGAGCAGTGATGAAAGTTTCAATATCAAATCTAGCGCAGATCCCATCACGAAGGCATTAGGCATGGTTTGGAAACCAAAAAGTGATTTATTCTGTTTTCAATACGAAATTCCGACTCATGACATTCATACAAAGCGATCGGTTCTATCAACTGTGGCTAAAATTTTTGATTTATTGGGACTTTTAAGTCCAATTATCGTACGATGTAAAATTCTAATTCAGGAAATTTGGATACAAAATTTGAGTTGGGATGAAACTCTGCCTCCAAAGTTACTAACATCATGGTTAAACATAAGAGATGATTTATACTTTTTAAATTCTATTAATGTACCTCGTTATGTTTTTACTGACAGTGAAATTAAGAGTGAAGTTCACGGATTTTCCGATGCTTCACAGCGTGCCTACGGTTGTTGCATTTATATACGTACAAGATTGAATGATACATGGAATGTAACTCTTTTAATTGCTAAATCAAAGGTAGCGCCGATTAAGGCACAATCCCTACCAAGACTTGAACTGTGTGCAGCCCTCTTATTAAGTAGAACATGGAATAAAGTCATGTCCAAGGTTGAACAATTCGTGAATTCAGTATATTTTTGGACAGATTCTGAGGTGGTTTTACAGTGGCTACAAATGCATTCATCTTCTCTTAATTGTTTTGTAGCAAATCGTACATCAGAAATTCAAGAAATGACCAAAAACATCAAATGGCATCACGTACCATCTAAAGACAATCCTGCAGACATTGTTTCTCGCGGTTGTAATGCTGAAGAATTACCTAAAACAATATGGTTCAGCGGACCTGCATTTTTATATTTACATACAGATCAATGGCCGTCACGTAAAATTGGTGACATTAAAGCACATCCAATAGAACTACGCAAAACACTCACATTAAAGTGCAGAAAGATTGATAATGAGAACTCAATACTTTTAGAGATAATACACAATAATTCATCTTACTATAGAATTTTACGTATATGTACTTATATTTTTCGAATGTTTAACAAAGAATGCCCTGACAAACAATTAAAGCTAACTGATATCATGCACATATCATCAAAGGAATTAGACATCACCTTTTGGAAAATCATTGCTGAAATACAACGTGTAACCTATTCACATGAGATTAATTTATTAGAAAGTGGTAAGACCATAAGCAATAACTTACAAAAACTTTCTCCGTTCCTACATACAAATGTGAAAGGCAACAATGAGATAAAAATTCTTCGAGTTGGTGGAAGACTACTAAACGCAGAAATTCCCTTTGATGCTAAATTTCCAGCGTTGGTTCCGAAACATGATCGATTTGTGCAGCTTTATATTGACTTTCTACACAAAGAAAATTTACATGCTGGACCAAAGGTATTAATCGCTCTACTCCGTCAGAAATTGTGGATAATTAATGCAAGAGAAGCAGTGAGAAAGGTTGTTAGCTCATGCGTTCACTGTTTTCGGTACAAACCAAAATTATTGAATCAAATTATGGGAAACTTGCCAGCTGATCGTCTCAAGGCACAACGTCCATTTTTGATTAGTGGCATCGATTTTTGCGGACCATTTTTCACATCATACCGTATACGAGGCAAAGCTCCTTATAAAACTTATGTTGCAATATTTGTTTGTTTTGCTTCGAAGGCATGTCATATCGAAGTAGTCACCGAATTATCAACTAATGCATTTCTTCTTTGTCTTAAAAGATTTATTGCTAGAAGAGGTGTTCCACAACGGCTATATTGCGATAATGCAACAAATTTTGTTGGCGCACAAAAGAAATTAAGAGATTTTGCTAGTAAATTTTTTCAGCAGAAGTCAATTAATGAAATAATGACTTTCTGCGGTAAGTCTAATTTCGAATTTTGTTTTATTCCTCCTAGAGCTCCACACTTCGGTGGCCTTTGGGAGGCTGCTGTCAAATCAACCAAACTACTATTGGTGAAAAATGTTGCTGAAGCTAATCTAACGTTAGAAGAGTTTAATACACTAATAATTGAAATAGAAGCAATATTAAATTCTCGGCCTATTTGCGCAAACTCTGATGATCCCAACGACGGAGAAGCCTTAACTCCAGCACATTTGTTAATAGGTTCATCATTACGGGCCGCGCCAGATGAATGTTTAGACGACAAGAAACTATCTTGTTTATCTCGATGGCAGCGAGTAACATATTTAAAACATCGTTTTTGGGAAATCTGGAAACGCGATTATATTCTATTTTTACAACAGCGAGCTAAATGGTTCAGTCCTGAACCCAATGTTAAACTTGGACAAATAGTAATCGTGCATGAAGATAATTTGCCTCCTCAAAGGTGGGTGTTAGCGCGTATAACCCAGATTCATCCAGACACTGACGGAAAGGTTCGCGTAGTTGACGTATCTACACCACAGCGTACATTTAAACGTCCAATTCAGAAAATTGCTCCTTTACCGTGTGATACTTGTTGAAACTATAGCGTTCAACAGGGGGGAGTATGTTGGAGCAAAACAAAACATCTAACTTGACTGCTCCACCCTGTATGTAGATTTTATTCATTTCGTAAATTCGCTGCACTTGCAGAGAGCAAAACGACCGTTTTGCGCTTTGTTTTACTGTTGTGTTGTTGAAGAATTGAGAGTTGGTTCCCATTTCAGCTGACACATTTTTTACTGTGCGCGAAGTCTACGGATGTCTTTTTTAATGAAAAGTAAATGATCAAATTTTTTTGTTAACAAATTACATATTTTACATTTGTTAAAATTACATTTGTTAAAATTACAAAAATTATATACTCTAAATTCATTGTATTTAAATTATAAAATTTAAATTTCCAATTTAAAACAATTATACATTTTACATACATTTTACATTTTACATTTGGTGAAAATAATTTAATAAAAATTAAATTTACAATTGAATTCAAACATTTCGTTTGTTTTACTATTCGAGACTAAACAGTATGCAATACTTAATTATAATTTTAATAATGTTAGTTGTTTTCACAGCCGCCATTTTCAATTTTCATGTCCAAAATTACAAACTCCTATCATGTTCAACCATTTCACCGGTCTTTTGCATATAAAAACATATACTGGAGACTGCATAAACACCCATGAACTTTTCTGGAATAACATTTAAGCAACCAGAAAACTTTACGAAAATCAACAAACATACCAAATACATAACATAATCGAGCTATTTTCTTACAAGTCACAACTACAAATACCGGCTTCGCGTTTAGTTTTCTTATGCAAAGGAAAAAAGTATAAGAAGAAGAAGCAAGGTATACAACAAAGGTAACCTGTACGCACGTAAATTGTAAGAATCCTCGCCAGATTTTAATTTCTCATGATAACACGATCGTACACATACATACTATACTGCAGAACACATACTATACAAAATGAATTAGTTTGCGTGTGTGTGAAGAAAATTAAGCGCAACCAAAACGACCATACGACCATAAGACAACCAACAGCTGCGTGCAGACATCGCCGCTGCTGTGTTGCCATGGCTTAAGCAATTTATTTACTTGCATTTACTATTCGCAATTGATTTCGATTTAGTAAATTTTGCGAAAACCTTGTATTTTTACAATATTCAACACTCTTGCTCGCAACACAGCCACCCTTACCCATATCTACCACTAAGTATTTTGTCTATAATTTTTGCGCATTATGTCTGTTTGTTTGTCTGTGTTTGCGTGCACACATTTGCATGTAAATTCCTTGGTTTGCCGCTGCAATTTAACGCTTTCTTGCGGTTTTCCCGCACTTTTTTGCATATTTTGTTTCATTTTAGTTTAAATTTAAGTTTTTTTGCTTTTTTATAATATGTGTTGCATACTTTGCGGCTCATGTATTTTCAACCTGTTGTCGTCTAATGTGTGCTCGTGTTTAATATTATTAACAGAAATGACAGCAGCCGCATGTCTCAATATGTATTCGTGTGTCATTCTCGGTGTGCATAAAAGTTTAATATTATTACCTTTCATCAGCATTAAAGTTAATGTGGTTGTCAGTATCCTTTCTTTGAATTTAAACAATAATTTCGTTTTGTCAAATTGTTCATTAGTATTTGAATTGACTTTAATTAAATATTAAATTGATTTTTTATTTAAAAGTGAGTTTGAATTTTTTATCAATTAATTTCTGCGGGAGGATACCTCGCACAGCATAGTTGAAGTTAATACTCATTAAATAACTTACACAGTCATCAATAATATGTCGATAATAGTCAACATTAATACTCGACGCTAATACTCGATTATTATACACGAGGGTTATAGTCAACGGTAATACTCGACAAGTGTACTCAATGGTCAATTCTCATATACTCAACGATAATACGCAACGGCAATACTCGACGTCAATACTCGATCATGAAACTTGTCATTGACTCAATGGTCAATAATCATACTAAACGATAATACTCGATGATAATAATTGACTGCAATACTTGATCATGAAACTTGTCATTGACTCAATGGTCAATAGTCATATACTCAACGATAATACGCAACGGCAATACTCGACGATAATACTCGATTGTAATAATCGACGACAATACTCGATCATGAAACTTGTCAGTAATACTCGACGATTATACGCAACACTGCTACTCGAACGATACTCAATTTTTGTACTGGACGGTAACAGCCGACCGTTATTCGATGGTTATACTTGATGATTATAGCCAAACATAATACTCGACGGTAATAATTTACGGTTATACTTGACGGTTATTCTCGACGGTAATAGCGGAGTGAAATATTCAATGGTAATACAGTTATACTTGATGGTAGAAGCCGTTCGGAATGGTCGAAGCTAATACTCGATGCTTTTTCTCGATGGTAATAATACGCGACGTTTCCGAAGTTTATAAAATCTTCTTTTTTTTGAAGTTCGTTTTTAGGTTTTCCCCTCCAGCTGTCTTTGCTACTTGCTATCCTTTTTCAATCTCATACATGAAGTCTCAACTTTATTACTCAACCAGAGACATGGTCTTTCACTACAACTTTTTCTAGCATCTGCCATTTTAAACAACGTTTTCGCTGTGATAGCGTTCATGCTTTTGCGCTATATTAGTAGGATGAGCGCCCTGTAGAGTGTAAGTTTTGTCTGTTGAGAGAGAACTCTATATTCTTTTTGCCTAATAAATCCATAGTATCAGCTTTTGGTAATGGAGATTCCGCTTCTGATGTTCAGACTGACATCGTTGTCGAGTGGATTGGAGCACACGAGCCAGTGCACCAAGTAATCTGTCTGATTGCAATTAAATTGAAACATATCAGCGCAATCCTCTTCATCATGAATCTAAGTAGTCAAACAGTCTCCCCGTAGCACCACCAGATTTTTGCCCGTCACTCGTTAGGTAATGAACTCATAGTGCGTACAGTGAAACCTATTCCCAGAACTTTAAGTTTGGTTTGTACACAGGATTTGGCATCCATCAAGTAAAATCAGTCGTTAGTGAAAAGTGCGAGAATGCGAGGATGCCTCGGAAGTGTAAACCGAATGTTGACGAGGTTTTTTAATTAAGGAAGATTTGATAAAAAAGGTTTGAATATCCAACAAATAAAACATGCAAAAAACTGCAGTGATTGACGCAATCAACTTCAATTTATTCTGAAGTAAATAATAGTCATTTTAGAATTAAATTTACACAGTGAGACTGACATTTGTGAATTCCTCTTCAAATGAAATCGATTAGTTTAATTAGGTCTGTAAGCTAACTTCAAGAATTGAACAATTTTTGCGACAAAGACTTATTAATTATATTAGTATGAAAAATGTAAAACTTAGGATCATTTAGATCATAAGTATATATTGCCAATTAAATATAAAGTGTCGATATCATTAAAATATCTAAAAGTTTTTTAGAGTACGCTTTCCATTCTATTCGAATCCATTCTATTCAAAATGAGCAACTAAATTTTGATAGTTGTCAAAGTCAATGTTATTCTTTTGAAATGATTATCAACACCTCATAAACATGTAACTGACAGAAGCAGTGTCCACCAAACATGAACAAAAACTATTAATTTCGAAACTTTTAAAATAATTTAAAAATATTTAGTTTGAAATCGTACCATGCTGTGATTTATTTACTAACTATTAAACTCCTCCTTTCAATGAAGTTCGCAGACTTTGTTCTCCAACAAGAAATGACATAAACAACTCAAACCGCAGTCACATCAAATGGCAGCGCACTCTTGTCCTTTTAACCATTCTTGCCATGAATATCAATTGACCCATGGTCATCTTCAAATAACAATAGTTTCACATTAAATCCAAAAGCAGTCACTGAGGCCAGTGTTCGACATTCAAGCTCGATGTCAACTGCTACCGAGGTCAGTGTATTGTCATCCATGTTTGGAGCTTGTCGCTGTTCTTGTTCTTGCTCGCTGCAGGACTCATAGTTGCAGCAAAGGGTATTTCCCTTTTTAGGTTTCTCTACTACTCTTACTGTTTTTATTTGTCATTTCTTGTTGTAAGTATCCTGTTTGTAAATATTTTGTATTTAATGGTATTCAATATCGTGCTGCTCGGCTTCCGTGTGCCATATTGTTTATTGTGTTCTTGTCATTACTTCAACTTTTTATCTTTCTCTTCAATGTTTTTTTAATAACAATTCAAATTGTTTTTGATAAAGTTTTTGTTTCTAAACTATTTCATAAGCTCCAGGGTATTTATTTTCCATCATTTTTTTGCTTCTTTTGGGTTAGACATTGTTAATGTTTTTGACTTCTAGTCGATAGTTTCCTAAATCTCAAAATTTCGTGCCCTGAAGAAAAGTCATGTTTTAATATTTGGTCTTTGAATTTAAATGGAAGACAAACGGACTCATTATTAGAAGCTTTGTGTTTTCTATTATTCTAATTAGTCAAAAAATAGACATAAAATGACCAAGAAATAAATACTTACTTCAACTAACAAATAAAGAATGATTGATATTAAAGAAAAATATCCTCTTTTTTTAATTTGACAAAATGCACAGGTATGTTAGTTATAATATATGTAGGAAAGCCCGGTTATTTTATACATATAGATTTAGATGAAAGCAAGTTTGTCTAATTCAAATTTTAATCAATTTAACACCTTCCATGACGAAAGTTCTTCAGGAGAAGAAAGGTAGTCTTAACATAATTAACTATCTCTGCTGTGAGTTTATCCAAAATAGAAAATCTGTAGAGTAGAAAAAACTGTCTAATAATTATGCTTCCGCCTTCCGATCTAATAACATAAGATCATAAGAAAACCTATTTCGCATTTGTTTATAGGTACAGAATAATTTGATTTCCTACATCCAACAAACTGTTCTTATTGTCTAAAAGTACTTGAAAGCCCGAAATAAAGAATTTGGATCCAGCTTCTTTGATTGTTGCTTAATTCTAAGAATATTTAAAATATTTAATATATAAGTTGAATTCATGTTTTCGAATAAATTTTTTAAATCTTTATCTACTGCTATTAAAAACAAATATCATATTACTCTTCACCGAAATCCGTCACCAATTGCATAGTTTCTGATCTCGAAAGTTATTTTATCAGGTGCCTTCTGAACTGAATCTAAGTAGTAATTATCATTGACTTCTTCATTTGCTTCTTCTAGCAGTTCCAGAATCTTTATTAGTAAACGGGAAAGAGGCAGTGTGGCTAAGGATAAATGTGTAAGTAAGTGATCCAATGTAATTCTATTGTCAATTCATCTGATAACAATCCCAGCATACCCCTTTATGCAATCAAAGGCTTCAGTGGATTTTTCGCATCTGGTGTAAAAAAAGTTTATAAACACACACCCAGTTTTAATCTGTATATCATATTGTCAACTTCGGTGTGTATGAATAAGTCTACAGGAGGAGCGGCGCCCACTTTCTCAGGGAAGTTTACTGAAAACGAGAAGGGAAGATTTTACACAAAATAGAAATCAACTAGTTTCTTTATTTCAGGAGAGAATCTGGAGGATCATGTGGCTTAGGTGAAGTACGCTAACTAAGTATAGTTGTTTCTTCATAATTTCATAGTTATTTCACACTGCTTTCTAACACAATAGACATAGCATAGAAAGAATTCATTCATTTAATGAGAATATAATGTCAATTGTTTGTCCTGTACATGGGATGCACATCAAAGATCATCAAAACTCTGTGAAAGCTATAGTTACACCGGCATAAATAAAGTGTTTGATTTCCTTTTGCTAGTAAAATTCAAATCAAAATTTGTAGTATTCTTTTCGTAATGAAGAATTTTCAACTTACACCAGAATACATCTCACTAGTGATGTTAGAATCACGCTTTTTGGACACTGTCTTTTTTACCAATCGGCACATTATTGACATTGCTTGTACTAATTTAATATCAATAATTTCAATAGTTTTTTGTATAAACATGAACTTTAGTCTAACTTAATAATATTTGCAATGCTTATGATAGATGTCTGATGTCCATTAAGGAGACAATTCTATTTATAATCATTAATAACTTAGAATTTATTTATAAAGCTTTAAAACAATTTGTCACCTGATTCTATTAGTGATCCATTGGAAAAAAATAATTCTACTCATTTTCATTAGTAACTTAGTTTCCACTCCGTAAAGCTTTATAACAGCCGCCATTGTGTAGCCATATAACTTCACTATATATCCATTCTTTTTATATATCAATAATAAATTTCATGTTTATAGTCTTTCTCTCAAAAACTGTTTTACTATTCTTCCATCCAAAAGCTAAAGAACATCTGTTGTCATTAGAATACACTTCCATAAACCTTCAATGTGTTTAATCTCAAAAAAAGATAGAACAAAAATAAACTTGAATATCCAAAACTACATTGGCTCATCTTCCGAACTCTAATCTTTTGCTGTAGTTTCAATGACAGTTTTGTGGTTTGACTTTCATTAAACAAAATTTATTTTCTTTACTTTAATGTCAAATATTGCAAGTATCAGACAACCGAATGATATTCATTTCATCCATCCATATACTCTGGGATACTTTATGGCATCGGAATGAAACTGCTACCATCTATTCAAAAAGTATTGTTTTTGCAATTTCATCTCCCCACCAACACTAATTCTACTACTTCGCATACTTCGCATACTCCGTAAACTCTGCAAACTCCACAGTTGGATTAATGCATGGCTGAATTCATTTTGTAATTAAACGTTTTTGGTCACAAATGTTTTTAATTGTGAAATAAACTCGACTTTACCCACGGCGGCAGTTGTTTTTGTTATTGAGTCCAATGAATTGCTTCCATCACTAATCGCCCATGCTGTGCATATTGGGCACAATTCGGCTCACATACACTTAAGCCAGATAGTAATAGATTGCGAATGTCAATGATTTGAATGGATTGGTGGACGTGCAAACAGGATCTTTGCAGTCATATCCTGTGGTCGCACATGTTTTTCCATATGATTTTAGTTTGTTCATTATTTAAAGTCAATTCAGAAAAACAGTAAATATTTTGGGTTCATATGTTTTGATAATGTACGAGTATCTCACATTATTTCCAGTAATAATAGTTATTGCTGCTTGAAATGGTGAGGATGTTCTCAAAAATTAAATATTGAGAAATTTTGTGTAGTAAAATACTTTTTATTTCATATTAAATTCGATTTTATGTTAAAACAGCTTAAAATGAAAACAATTGTCTGTGGTCTCTGGATTTTCAAACTCTCAAATCTTTAATGATATATTTTAAACCTTTTTATATATATTTATTTAGCAGTTCTTTAATGATAGCTGCTTTCTCAAGTTTGTAATAAGGTTAAAGAAGTGTGCTAAACTTTAAAAGGGTTACTGGGGTAATCTACCAGTATAAATCCAATTCAATAACAAACCAAAGCATTTATCGGTACCGATTTATTAAAAGGAATAATTAGAACCATCACAAGAATATTAACGGGAAACTGTAAACAAGACTAACATCTCACGAAACTGGGCATTTATACAGATGATAACTATAGATTCTGCGAAGAGAATGAAGAGTCAGCCACATATGTGCTTTTAGAATGTCCTGCGCTAATGCATATACGGAGAAGATTCCTGGGAGTGTATACTCTTACGGAAGGTTCCATGCTACTCTTTATCGAAACAACATGGCGTGAAAACATACTATAAGCGCAGATGGGGACATATTAGATCCGATGGTGGCAATGCCATATCCCATATCAATAATAATAATAATTGTACACCTTTAACAAATTGTTTACATGGTTGATTCTTGATGTATATTCATAAGTTTGTATATAGATATATTAAAAAATTTTTTTGTAGTGTCCTTTCTGCAAATTTTTTTTCCATTCATTATGAAAATTTCATATCACACTGAATTTACGATTAAACTTTTTTATTAAAAATTGTTAGTCACTTTTTGCTGTCACTTTGAATTGCCGCTCTTTGACTTTTGACCTCTGCGCAACTCTTTTTTCCAGAACACGGAAATAATATTCACTGTCATTGTGCAGTTTTTTTCACATCCTTTTCTCTTGTAAATGCTTGTGGTCCTTTCTGTTTTTGTTTTATCCTTGTTTACAATTCATTTCCATATGTTGGCTTGCCAATTTGCCTTTATTTTTATGAGCAGCCATTTTGTTGCTTATTTTATTTCATTTAGAATTTGTAGTTCTGATTGTGTTTGTAGTGTTGCCGTATTGCATTGTTAATCCAATAAATATGACGTCGGTGAAAACAAATAAAATGGTTAATTTTCAGGTACAACCAGTCATCCTTTTCTTTTTTTTTTGCTGATACGAGTCCTGTTTGATTATATGCTGTAGTTGTGAAAAATGAAATGGTGCTTCCTTTTATTTTATGGTACTGCAGTGAAATTATTTCTACTCCTCTTTTTATAATATTCAGTTGCAAGAACTTTAATGAAAGTTTAGAAAAAATTTTAAATATATTACAAAAAGAATTGTTCACCGTTTCTTTAATTGTTTTTATTTATAAAATATTTTGTTAAAAATATTTTCGAGTTTCTTAACGAAGGTTAATGATTCATCCGCTGGAAGCTAGTACCCCGTTTATTCCTTGGCAGCTAATGACACACGTAATATTTCGTCTTATTATAATTTATGCAATCATGTCGAAAATTGATAGCATCCCATTTGCAAATGACAATGGAATATAAAATTATACAAACCGTTTGATGGCTGTATCCTTACAACAGAAATGACCTTAAATTATGCAATGAAAATGGAAAAGGCATCATCCTGCTGATAAATTCGAGTAGTAAGGAAAAAATCAAAATTGTTACACGTGCCTCTCTTGTTGAATACGACCAATTGACCAATCTATTGAAAAATTCTACCCAACCCTCAACAGGAATACAGGAATACTGGCAAAAGGACAACAACTTGGCAGAATTGCTGGAGTAACTCATTAACAATGCTCAGCACGCTTGCAACAGAGCAGTTTTTTATCAATTTTTCTTTTAATTTTTTCAATTGAATTTGTTGTTTTTTATTGTGGTTGTTATGTAAAATAAAAGAAGAAGAAAAACTTACCCAAAAAAAACAAAAAAATACAAATCAGACAAACGTGAACAATTGATTTGTACGCATTTGCGTGTTTGGCAGTCTTTTCCACTCCCACAAACAAACCCACAGCCACTACCACTTCGAAGCTCTTTTTTCTTTTTATTTGTGTACTGAGTTTTTTTGTGAATCCCCATTGTGTTGTAATCATCAAGTACCAAACAAGAAGGAACTCAAGTTAAGTGATTTGCTACGTGATATTTGCCTCACGTAAGGAGCACTGCAGCCTATTATTTGTTGCATGAACTTATCAATTTAAATTGGCCATCCGAAGCCTTCGAGAAGACAGCAGCAATTGGAAACGAGCTTCTTTCTTCATTCATCCATTTTGGCATGATTTATTTGAGTTGCATGCAACAGTGTGGCTAATACGCCGACTAAATAGGATTAAAATTTCATACATTCATACCAAAATGAGATTATATGGACTGCGAAAAAAAATCGTCCAATTGCGGTCAAATAAATTGATTGTCATTAATATTATTTGATTGAATTCGTTGTGGAAGTATTAAGAAATCCTTTTGTGGTACTAATTGTACTAAATGCCTAGTTCAACGAAGGTGTGATTACCAAAGTAACCATAGACATTTACAACATTTTAAATGTATTTAAGTTTAATATCTTTTTTATTTTAAATAATTTTTTTTCATTGAGGTTAAGTTAATTTGGTGCTGAGGAGCACCATTTCACACCACGCTTTTCCTCTAAATATGCGGGTCTCTTATAATAAGAGCTAAAGTTTAAATACAAATATTATTATGCACAAAAAAATTAATGAATTCTCACAGCAAACTAACAAAGCTTGAAGCTTGAATTTACAACTGAAGTATGGCTTTGGGTTAGTTGTCTAATGAAGGCTTACTTTGAGCTTCAAATTCGGGAAGGTACGAACTTTTGTGGGGAAGCAAAGTTTTTAGTGGCAACAAACATATTTGATGCATATGAAAAAATCGATAAAACTTAGTTGGAAAGGTTTGTGTCCTTCATTGTATGGACCATATGAACTTTACACCGTCCATCTATCATTTAGGTACTGCAGAACTTCACAATATAAAAATTGGCTGCACAAAGAAGCTAACTGAAAAAATGTAAAAAGTCATAAATAATAATGGTCAATATAAACTTTATTAACATTAATTTTTTATACAGAAAATGCTTAGTCAAAACTGTGCCAGAAAACAGTGGACAGTTTTAAGTTAGCCAATAACAGTTACTTTATCTACATCAAAAGTAACTTATTATCGTATGGATTCATATGCATTCAAAGCTTTAGAAACTATTATTACGCATAAGTCGTAAAGTTCGTTCACAGTTATATATAGACAAAAGGTTTCGATTTTCTATTTCATGTTCACTCAAATAATTTGGGACCCATTCATACGGTTTGTTGATCTTCCTCCTAGCTCGTAAACGTATGCCGATGGTTTCTTGTGATACATTTAATGCTTTTTCCAATTGCTGTTGAGTGTGAGTCGGATCATCATTCATTAACACCTGGAATTATGGTAGTATGCACTCTACAGAAATGGTGTTATTCGATTAGTGCTCCATTTCGCACAAAAAAAAACGTTTTTCTTAATAGTTATTAACCACAAATGAAAACATAATTCCACTAAATATCTTACTGTTCATTTAAAATTTGTATATCTTAGTGACTAGAATTTATATTCTAATAATAATATGGTTTGGCTAAACAAAACAAACATCTTAGCTTGTTTTATAGTATTTTTTTCAATAAAATATAAGTGCTTACATTTTACATATTTGGCGTTTCCATTATATTGGTATGTAAACTATATCAGCCACCTACAGTTAGAGTTCATACTCAGATATTATGAATGCTACAAATCATTTAAAAATTGCAGATGTACTCAGTGCAACGTTAATAGCCACTGATTAATCGCACACGCCGAGATACGAAGCGGCGGAAGCACAACAATAACAACAACAACAACAACACAAACAATGAAATACAAGAGTACAAAACAAAACCGGCAACAAATCAAGTCGCAGACTGAGCCTAAAATTCAGAGCATCTGCTGCATGCAAAACCAAGATACATGGCATTTGTGAGATACTTTCGCAGTGAGTGCGTCTAAACAGTTCCTAAAGATGTGCAACACCCAATTTTATGTTTCACTTTCAGTAAAAAATTAGCGCAACCTACAACCTACAAACGACAAAATTGAAATTAAGTAATTTAACCCTTTTCGCAACTCTTCTTGGCGAGACGTCGTAGGTGGCACAGTCGCCCGACTGGTTGCCTGGTTGCGGCGGAGTTGCATTGTGGCTAATGAATTTATGCACTCCTGCGCATTTACGAGAAACTAAACATGCCAGCAATCACTTTGGCGTAAGGTTTCTTCAGCGTTCGATGTTTGTGTGTGCTTTTGTTGTTGTCATTTAATGCAGCAAACTAAAGCAAATTTGTATCTTTTGGCCTACAAAAGAACACATAAAAAGTGCATATAAATCGCACTCTACGGTAGCTGTTTCGCATGACATTTGCGCTCGTTTAATGTAATTTGGCGTTGACCATGGCCCTGATGCCATGCCTCAGCATTGGCGTTGGATTCAAGCTGCGCGCTCAGTTAATGCAGTGCCACGTCAAAATGAATGAGAAATGTGTCAGGATGCTAACTAATATGGATAATGTGTTAACTTATGGCATCGAAAGTGAACGACACAAATTTCATATGTAACATATCGTAAATTAATGATGTAAAGCAGCATACTGTAATGAACTACTTCTCTTTTGTATTTAAGTTTGAAGTAAAATTCCATTTTCATATCCTTTAATTACTCAATATATCTACACATTTGACAAACAATTATTTGAAAAGTTTTCCGTTACGAAGAGAAAAATAAATTTCACGCCGAAGTGCACTTGAAAAAAGTACACCTGAATTATGCTTTCATAGCGACTCAGACTTTCTACACACATTACACATGCATTACACACACATTACACTTGCATTACACACATAGTTTGACTAATTTTTCCCGCTACCAATTTTTGGCAAACAATATCCTAATTTTTTGGCGTGTGGCATCGACAACGTAAGGATTTTCATATCCTCGTAATTGCAACGGCGGATAAGATATTCTATTGAAGCTACACCGAATCCTTGCCACCGCAGCTGCAACAAATATGAGCGACTACGGAAGTAAATAAAAAAAGTTTGTCTACTCGAATTTATGTGCGCCGCATTAGATACAAAAACGAAATTAAGTCGATAGAATGACAGTAGTTCCAAAAAAGCAAGGACCAAAGATTGCTTAAAATATTGCTATAATAGAAATTCCATTGCCGACTTTATATTCTATTGTTCACTGGGTAAAAGTAAACAACAGACGTTTCAGTATTGCAACGGTGGCAGTGTCATGTATGTGGCAACACTGCATATGGGGCGTGGGGTGTGCCATATGTACTTATCACCAGCGCTATTTCTTGTACTTTTTACTACTACTCGACTACTCGACTACTTTTTAGACTACTTACTACTTAATTAATTCAAATCTTGCTAATTGCATTTTATTTGTTTTGAAAACAGATTTCTTTAGTATTTAATTGAAATGGGAAGTTTTCTCATTTCGGCTTACACAATCGTAGCACAGGTTCCTAAAGTTATGTGCGTGCGGTGTATTGGGAGTAATGGAAGAGTTACGCCAGTTCCGTAGTAGTTCAGCATATGCTGTTGAAGATATGTGGAAGTTGTGCACTTAGCAAAGGTAAACGAAAAGTGGATTAAGTACGAAAGTTTTGTGGTTTTTTATATGAAATCTTTGCTTTTAGTTTACTACCTTTCTTTCAACTAAGTAAGTGGCAAACTTATACTAAGGAATAGTTCAATATTTGATATTAAAGTTATATTAAATACAATTAAATGAAAATTAAACTATTAATAAGCTCTAAAAAATCTATAATATTGTAAAAATACAAGCATTGTTAAATTAATTTATAATAAATCTTTAAAATACTGACACCATATGTATAGGACAACTTTCTTTAAGCTACACCAATCATAAGACTCGCTTGAATAGATAGATGGATAGATAAATAGATTATGAAAGGGTTGGGAACTTGTCACCACGTCACTGCATTCTTAGTTCCATAGGCGAATAGCAGTTAAAAATGCCATTAAGTCCTTTGGAGAAACTGAATTAAGGATAATAAGAAATTAGAGATAAAATAATCTATTCTCTGTTGGTTTTATTCCGTTTTACACTCAAGAAAAGAAAATGTTAAGCTATTTATATTAATTCAAATGCATGAACTAATAATTCTTTTAATAACACTCTGTGACGGATATGAAGCTAATATGGAAGGTGTTCTGCAGTTATTATTGACTTTTTCACGCAAGTTTTTAGGGAGTTTGACTTTTTTTTATTATAAATATATAGCAAATATTATATTTCATTATTAAAAGTATAGTCTAAAAAAGAGAACAGCTATTAAGAAAAAGCAAGCTCTATCGGTGATACGTTTATACGTACTAACGTAACTGGAGTAACCTCTTAGTTCTTAAGCTACACAAACGCATTTTCGTAGAATTCAATTAATTATTTACATATTATTGTGGATATGTAAAGTATACTTAAAATAATTATAGAAAAAAATTTTTCTTCTTTGTTAACATATGATATATTAAACTTCATGTCGAATTCAATCAAATTGTTTCTGTAACCAGATATATATGTATAATAATTAACAAAAGTGCTATTTATTAGCTTAATAGTGCTGTTATTAATAACATTTCTATTGATTTAGACGTTGGCTTTGCAAAATTGCTTTGCTATGTAAATCACTTTATGAAATCAATTCCTAAAAAAAGGTTATCTGAAATTAAAACTTACACTAGACTGAAGCAATTTTTATTGCAATCAGAACATAAGGTCTTTAGATGAGCACTACATGGTCATTATCGGTACCATCAGGGATCTAGCACTACTCATCACTTGCAATAACTACATTGAGATTGTAGGCTTATATTGTCATTAACATTATTGATAGTTTTGCTTTCTCTTTTACTCTTCCTGTCTCTGTTTACTCATTTGTATTTTATTTTCCTCTCCCATTCTCTATATTGTGTGACTGAAGATCATCCTATTGTAGGGGGAACGGTATGAAATATAACAAAACGACAACGAAGGAAAAATAGTCGTCGGTTACTTCGAAACGCAACAACAGATCACCGTGATTCGCGATAGACATATGCATTTATCAATGTATATTAATCTTTAATAATTCAACATATAAAACAAAATAGTAAAAGAAGTATTAAGCGTTTCAATATTTACTTAACAATTGTCTCTTCCTCTCTCATTTGCGTCTCGCCCGCTCTTGTCTTTTTTTTTTACTTTTACCTTTTTATTCCTCTTTTTCGCCTTTCCTTGTCCCCACTCTTTCTTGTCATTTTGTCTCTTCCTTTTACGTCTCTCTCTTTCTTTCTTGTCTCTCACTTTCTTGTCTCTCACTTTCTTGTCACTCACTTTCTTGTCTCTCACTCTCCTGTCTCTCACTTTCTTGTCTCACTCTTTTTTCCCCCAAATGATTCCAATACTAGATCAGGCAAATTTTAGTACATTCAGTAATGTTATTTAAGAAGTTTGTTAATTTTTTTAATTATTATTAAATTTTTATTTTGATAAAAAATATAGTCAGGAATATGGACAACGAAGACCGCTGAAAATAAAAATAAAGTTAATAAATTAAAGTCAACATAAACCAATAATTTCAAAAAGGATTAAAGGATATAAAAAAGCAGCAATAAAAGATATCGCATAAATTATTATCACTTTTATAGCAATTTCAACTTTTCTAAAGACAATAATAAATCTCAAGTTTCGATTTTCTTTTCTTTATCGGGTATTTCGCATTTTTTTCAAAATTAAAATAAAAAGGATTAAATAAATAAATCACTTTTTTGTTTGTTAATTTTCTCATTAAATACTTTTTTTTATCCTTTGTAACTTGATTGTCTACAGTTGCGCATTTCAAGAAATCCTTGGAGTGATTCTTCTACTTCAGTTTTGTAGAACGCGTTAATTTTTTCTACAAAATGTTAACTCATTCCCTTTAATGAGCTAGAAATTGTGGGAATTGTGATTGCATTCAATTCTGAATACTTGCAAGCCATGTTATCCTTGAGTTATCCTTACTGATAAATACTTACCCCACTATTCAATATGTAAGTGTTTGAAATTTTTTTTAATTTATCTTTTTATATAAATTAATGAAGATATTTCAAGTCTTCATCGCAGTAACCGAACCAAAAGGGTTTGGCAAATTGTGCACTTAAAGCATTCAAATGCAAAGGGAAAAAATCATTTGATTTTTAATTACGTTGATATTTTATTAGAAAAAATAAAATCGAGAAATCACAGCATTTTGCTACACTTTTTGCCTACAGTCATACAACTCCATAAGGACAATGCTTAAGGATTTGTCATGTCGCAGTCATTCGAGTAACTTTCAAATATCTTAGCTTCTATTTTATTTTATTTTTTGCCGCGAAAAAGGGTTTCGACTTAATTAAACCATTTTTTTCGTGTTGAATTGGCATTTGGCATTTCCACTCCTTTTTTGGTTTCGCAGATTGAAGATGTTGATAGATTGGTCTGGAAGGAGAACTGTCATCATATTGGTCAAAATAAATTGACAAGTAAAGTGCTTCAAATTTGCTTTAATTAAGTGCAGAGTGAATGAGTTTTGCAAAGGACTTGAACATTTTTCCTGGATGAAGTTAAAAGTCAATTGGTCAAGGTTGATATTAGTGTTCTGAAATAGTATATTTATCTGTTAGTTAGTTAGTTAGTTGTGGTGGAGGGGGATCGAATCCTCCCCAATTAGCTAAAAAAAGGCCGTTTTGAATCCACAAAAAACCTCGTAATAATAGGTAGTAGATAGAGGGTCAACCTAGAACCCGCCAGAGGCATTAACAAAGGTAAGAATCTGGCTAATGCTAATGCTGGAGATATCGCTAAGTGAGTTGAAGGAGGGGGCCCCCAGAAGCTTAAACCTAGTTCTGGCCAGACCTGGACAAAAACAGTTCAGGTGTTCTGGTGTCATTTCTTCAAGGGCTAGTAGACACGCACTGCAAGAGGTACCACATGGAAGGCCGAGTCTAGCTCCACCATATCGTCCTATGGACCAGTGTCCCATAAACACAGATATTAGCCTAAATACCTCAGATTTCTTTCTACAAACTTAGGTTCTATATTTGGTATAGATGGGCCAAGTAGCCCTTGACCTGTCTGCTGAGGCAGTAAGGGTCCACTCACTATTTGCCTGTGGCAAAAAATGGTCATAAGTCAGCCTACGTCCGTAGCTGACGGGGGCAGAGATCGAAATAGGAGTATCCGTGGAAGAATTTTAATTTTTCCATTTTTTTAATTTATTGTTTTATTTAAAACAAATTTTTAAAAAAGTTTAGGAAAACTACTTATTCATTTATTATTTACATTCAATACATGAATTCTGAGCATATGCTTGAATAAATAATCCTATCACAGACACTCATTTACATATGTATTGTATAAATTCTTAGTAAATCCTTGAATTTGCTTTCAATACACAAAAATAACAAAAAAAAGGAGACAAAATTTAGAAATATTAGAAATTATGACAGCTTTCAGTAAACTTCTTTTTATGAGAGCACAGTTTCTACTTATTTTGCCTTGTAAAAGCTTAAATTACGACGATTGCTAAGTAATAAAAGAAAATTTTGCGCATAGAAGATCCCTAAATTTATAGATTTCTATTAGTTGTATTACATTGTATGAGTAGAAGTACCAAAAGTCATTTAACCATTCAACCAAATAAGCCAACAGCCAAGCAAATAGACGGCAAACGCTCCACCAGTCACGCCGCAAAGTAGGCAACACTTGACCATAAACAATAATAAAATGTATAAAAAAAAATAGTGAAAACAATATTATTTCTCGCTAATGAAAAAGAAATAAAAGTGTCGAGTGCATTATTACCCAAAAACATACACCAAAACACAAAACATACCAAACAACACAACAACAAACAACAGAGAGCTGAACCATAATTGGTGGGGACTACTACTTCTTGGTACGACATTGCAATAAAACGTGCGTGAACACTGGCAAACTGGTGAACTGGCCAGTGCCGTACTGTACTGTCTAGTGATACTATTATTTTGCACTTACTATAACATGGCAATAAATATATTGCCTTGTTATTTTATTGATACTAACATTTACAATGTTGCTACGACTGTGTAGCCTGCATACGGTCATTTGGAGGGGGAGGACGTATGAGACATTTAATAGTTGCAGCTGTTGACTGTTTTACAGCCTCCGCAGGAATATATGAGCAGCATTTTTATTGTTGCCCGGTAAATATAAGAAATTGTGCTTTATTCTCGTCTAAATGGGAATCACAGTAAGGCTGTCAAAAAGCAATAATCATCAATTCTGATTTTTAGCAAATTCTTTTATATCTTTATTTATTTATTTATTTTTATTTAAGAACATTATTTGATTTCAATTTGATGAGTATTTATGTGCGATGCGATGTATGTTGCTAAAATCAAGGATTATGATAGAGAAATTGTAAGAAATTCTATTTGAGGTTATTTTTTTCTTAATTTTTACAAAATATAATGTACAGTTGTTTATATATCACCTTTTTGAGTAGTGTAATTGTTCAATTCATCCCTATTCCAGTTGACTTATCGTTCTTTGAAATCAGGACACTGCCAAGTTCGTAGACTTATGAGATTTATTTTCTTCTACTTAAGTAGGAGTTTGTGACTATTCAAAGTGACACTAATTGTGCGTTAAATAGTTCAGACTTCTAAGGTCGTAGTGCTAGTGTGACATCCAGTCATTATTCCTGTACCGCAACAAGCCATTATTTGTGTTTAAGCGAGATTTGGTACATAAAGCCACTCCTTCCACCTAACCTTAACTATTATTATTGAGAGATGTTATAATTATTTTTGTGTCTTTCAGAAAATGAATCGCATGAAATTGAGTTGTACTATAGACTGACGTTATTAAAAATAAAACAAGCTTAGGAACTAAGCAATTTGTGTAATATGCGTATAATTTATTTTGTGTAATATACATTCGGTATTAAAAGGTTTCGGCTTGGTCGTACCTTAATAAAGCTCTTGATATTTCTTAATCTAGTTCTGCTGAGGGTTGCCAGTTCTGTAAAAATATCGAACTCTGATATTGTGAAGCAATCGCGATATCTTATGGGATCGCTTACCTTATAGGGTGATCGAACGCTTCTTTGACATTGATAAAACTATGATATGAGGTCGATGGTGCATAAGCTATTGAAAAGTTTTTCCTATGTTATGTCTACACCTTATTCATTTGATATAAGATTTCTTTTATTATGACACAGTTATGATACACTAATGGATCATTTACCAGAAACCTGAGCAATTAACGATAGAACGATAATATGGTTATCCTGAAACAACGATATTTTATTACTACTTTAAATTGATGGTGTGAACATTGACAATCTTGAAGTATCAGTGTTCTACATAAATGGAAATTAGTCTACATTCATTACTTCTAGAGCTACTTATTATATGTACCTTATTTTTTCTCAAAAATTAAAATCTATTAATTTTTTCTTGCTCCTAATTTGTGCATAAAAATGGTTAATTAACAAAAATCATTGTTAATTTTTTTTGGTTTTTGGGATTCAGAAAAATTTGATTATTTTTATAAATAATAAGAAAAAATATTGAAGTATGTTTACTTTTTTATTCTATTAAAATCCCAAATTAAAAACTATCTTTAAATGATTTTAAAGAAATAAAAGACACACCACAGAATTGCTGTCCTCTTCAGTAGCTATCAATGAAGTCTATCGAAATCTTTAAAATAGCATAAAATTTTTATATGCAAAATAATGGAAATAATTTGAATATTTTTTATTTAATTTTTTAGAAATTTTTTAAAAATTTCTTTTAAGATAATAGGTTGAAGCGCGTGTATATGTCATTTGGGTGTTTTTATTTCAAACATTTTAAGGTTGAATTTGCAGGAAAGCAAAGCGCAAACACGTGCCGTTTGATCTTTTAACGGCTCTTGATTTTTTATATTTTTCCATACAACTAAGTCAAGATATAAAAAAACAACTCTGGGGAGAATTTCTTTAAAGAAATTTGAAGAAAAATTACATGACATTAAAATAATCAGTTAATTGTGCTTAAAAGTTGGTTGTCAGTTTAATTGATGAGAACAAAACGATAATGGTATAAGGGAATTCCAAAAAAAACATTTAAGGTTGGAAAAACCAAAACCACTTAAAATTTACTCAAAGAAAAATAATAGAATTTAGTGTTTAGATAGTTTTTTCAAAGACTTACATATTCTTTTATTAGTATCTGTTAAAGTCAAATTGTGGAACATTCGCTATTTTTAACATTGAAAAGCAGAGTGGTAGTATACATATATATATTGGCTCAAGACTCAGACAATTAAAGACAAAAGATTTATGAAAAGGTCCTGAAACACAAAAAGTTAAAAAATCCCTCAACTTTATTTCCTATTACAGTTAATTCGGTTATTGAAAATATACTTCACAAACATTTTTATTAATATATCATATTTGAAGTTAGTTATATTTCACATCATATGCTTATAAAACTAAAATATTCAATAAATCTTTTATTTCGATAAGTTTACTTACTGATTCCCTTCCTTTAAATAAATATTTCACATTATAATAAGCTTATATTTAAATGTTTAATAAATCTCATTTATTCAGACTTCTCTTCATTTAAATGAATATTTTCCATCTATGTAAAACCTTATTGAACACAACAAAACATTGTTGTTATTGCAAATTTGTATTTTATTTTTTCTTTTTTTGAAAGATTTTGCTTTTGCATTATTGCCCCTTCTTGCTTATGTTTCTTAAGTGCATGCGTTCTATTGTGTGTAAAACAAAACCAGCCTCAACTTTACTCTATGTACCTATACATTATGCGGAAAATTAAAAACTAGAATTAAATAAAGCAAAATAAAACAAAAAAAAAATATTTATGTTGTTTTTTGTATATATTTATAACACAAAAAATTTAAAATATTCCTTAAAATGCAGCTCAATAAAACAAGTATTGTATTATTTTTATAGAAATATACAAGTAACATTAATAAATTTTTTTTTTTTAAATAATTATTTCACGGGCTAATTGGTCAGTTATTAAATAAATTTTATTATTTAGTTTTATAAGATTTTTATTGTCCAATATTTCGACTATAATCTATAGTCATAATTATTTTTAAAAAATTTTCTTTTGGTCATTAAAACATTTAATTATTAAATTTTTTTTTATAAACAAAAATGTCCAACATTCGAAAAAATTGCCTAAAAAAATTTAAAAAATACGTGGGACGAAATTTTTTATGTGATATATAATAATTAATTAACGGGCTAATTGGAGATATACAAACATCATTTTGTTGTAGATACGACTTACAGCGATTTGCCTACATCTTATATATAAGCCTCCGTTTCAACTGCCGTTACTTTATTTGAACCAAATCTATTTCTCCAAAGCACCCTATTCAGATTTGAGAACAGTGATTATTGGAATCCAAAAGATTCTGATTCCTGAGAAATATGCCAGGTGGAGTAGCTATTTTATGTGTAATTTATGAAGTTTGGACATTGTAATCAACGACATTTAATATAAATCCAATCACAAATCATTATGTTACCTTTTCATATATATACCTACCTTGTTTGTACATATTTCACCTTCAGAGGTCTACTCCATGAAGGTAGGTAGATGGGTTTGTGGGTAAATATATTCCATCAGTATACTTATCTACAAAGCTCTCTTAATTTTCAAGATAATTAATAAATCCTTTAATGTTCGCTACTTCTACTTCTTGTTTACTTGATAAATCGCGAGTTAGTGTCTAAAGCATTTTTACTCAATCGTATCTGTGACCATTTGAATGATCCACTGTAAGCGAAGATGTATAGAAATAAAGTTTGTAGCCCAATATATCTTTCTAACGGAATATATATTCGCTACCCAAAATGCAAAAGTCATCATATTTTCGATAGCTTGTTGTACCCCAGATTGACCTTGTTGCTGACTTATCTGTATTTGACAATTTGTTTATACTTTAAAATAATAAAGATACATTTAATATACGATTAACATCATTAAATCATTCTTATCATATTCTCCATAAAATATAAAAGCAGTAAAAAATAGTAACCTATTGCTTTGGATTTGCTTTGGATTGATCATGACGAAACGCTACACATTTCAGTGAGTTCATATATACGATGTCCAAAAATAGTAAACGTTTCTCAATCTTAATAAAATTTTAGATAAAATTAAAATTAAACGTTTGTTTAATGTATTTTAATGTATTCTATATTTCGACTCTCCTTGAGATTTCGACTCATCAGGGTCAGGATCAAGATCAGAATTCACAATTAATAAACATAAATTAATATTAATAAATTATATATCTAAATGTCATGATCTTGATTCTGTTGTCTTTATTGCATTGTGTAATATGTAAAAAGCCCAACATTATTTTTCCCTTCACAAAATAAAAATCAATTACAGGTTTCACTGTTCAATTAGTGTTCAGCTTATAAACTTTAGAATACCAATCAATTTAAAATCCTACGTGAGGAAATGTACACGTCACAATCACTCAACATCAACGCGATCAAATCAATCGAAAATATTTGCAGAAGAAGAATTTCAATTGATTTGGCGTCATTACACCGCAGACTTCTGTACTGGGTTTTTTTTTCAACCAAAGAGGAACGTAGCTGTGAACATAAAATTTCACAGGATCGTGAAAGAATTCAAACTGCTTAATACTAAAAACTAAAAAGAAAAGAAAAATAACATTCGACATATTAATTAAATATTTTAAAAATAAAAAATAATTAAAGAAGTCCTCAACTTACACTTTTGATTGCCAGTTTTTACTTATTTTTACCTTTGTGGCATCGAAGTGCCTCTCAATTCTTTCAATGAATCTGTTGATCAGTTTTGATGTTGATTTTAATCCACATTCGATACGGCAACAATTTTTACTTCATCACCGATTCCAGACGCATGCAGGAGCGATTCAAAGTAGCAAAAAGATGCCTTGTGCTTGGCGGCTACGACATGGCGCAGCATGTCTTGCTTTACACAGCCGCTTCAGGCTTCTGTATGTGCTCAGTTTAGCGATAAAAGATCAATTTGGTTGCAATGCGTCACTGATTTAAATCCGATCTGCAAACGATTTGATCTGAGCTGAAACATGCGCACGGAATTTGCAATTATCGAACTTCAAAAAAGTGCGACAGACACAAAAAGAGTGGTAAATGCTGATGGCGGGGAGCTGCTAGAAGAACACTTTATGCCTGATGAGCTGAAATGTATGTAACGATCGCTTGATTAATAAATATGTGATCATGAATTGAAGCATTTGCTGCCTGCATAAATACGCATTTAAAGCTTCCAATAGCGGAGAAGTGGGAGGAAAGGTCTCGATGATGTGAAAAGCAAAACATTTGACTGTAATCAAGCCCAGCACAATTGGTTCGTTAAATGATTTTAAATCAAATATGTAAGAACTATTAAAAGAGAATGAATGTAATCAGTAAAGACGGAATTAACAAGAATTAGAAGAGTTTTGTTGGAAAATAAAGTAAAAGATTTTATAACGTTAAAAATAAGAATATTGAATATTACAAAATACATATGGAGATGTCATTAGTGTAACATATATTACTTAAGGAAACTTAGCATCTCGGAAAGGGATCATAAAGATCAAATAGAAATTATTAATATATGGTATATCAGCATCCATTTGTGCGCCGATTTCCTTCCAATTGCACAGCTTCTGCTCCATTTTCCACTCAAATAATTAAACGTATATGGTCTCGGGACAAAACATAATCGAAGCATATAATTCTGATAATACGCACTTTAAATGTCCAATGAAAATACCAAAAAAATTCAATAAAATGGTGTCATTCTGGATATGATATATATTTTTAATATTATTGGCGATCAGCATTAATATCAGCAAAAATAGTTTTAAAATTCACAAGCAAAAGAAATTATTTATTCAATTCGGAATGTAAAAATTATTAATGCAACGCGAAGTTTATTAATATGATATCGTAATCTTTCAGAGAATAATAAGTTGAGATTTTATCACAACATTAATTAAAAAATAATACTCAATATTTCCTTTGATTATCTTTGCAGTTCAAAATATAATATCTTCTAGCTACATAAAGATACTGATCGAAACATTACTCAGATTTGCGGACATTAAAGCCTTGAATTTGCTATCGTAACTTCGACTGCATCTACTGCAAGTATTATGGAATAAGTAGTTTTATTTTTAATGAAATTAAAATGAGAGCCTTATAGAAGGCAAGCTGAAATGGTTGATCAATTCAGAGTGTTTCTTTAAGGTTAAATTCATCAAAAAAACGCAGTATTGAACCTATAAGATACTCAAATAAGTACATCTATCGCATATGCATCAGTATTGAGCAAACATCTAGCACGTATTTTAAGATCTCATTTATTTGGAAAAGAAAATACAAGTTCTATTGGGTAAAATCCCAGTTTTGTAAGATGATGGTTTAACGTACAGTGCCCTGTTAAAATTGCGGTACTAACTCTTAATATATTTTTACTGTACGCATGTATAGTATGTAACTACACAGTTCTTAAGTCGTATTGGCTTGAAACGCTACACAAACGATTTCGATTGTAATGACCTTCATAATTGAGTATAGCATAGATTACCTGCTCCTCATCTTCTGTTCTAATGAGTGATAAGAAACAACCTGCAGCCTTAGCGAGATTGTTCTTTTCTTTCCTAAAATTTCCTGGAAATTTTAGAAAGGTTTCGGATTTATATCTAATTATTTTAACCAAGGATTTTCAACTGAAAAAAACAGAGAACTTTTATTACTGCCTGGCTATCAATCAGGAGGGTTCTGATAGTTACGTTATGGTTGAAGTACATCTTTTTATTATATAAATTTCAGCTAAAATTTTAGTTCTGTTATTAAATAACTCTTTCGAGAATTTCAGTGATGATAACCATTTTAGTGATGAAACCATCCGTTTATCATGTCAGCATGTTCTGGTTACTCTTATATGTTTTAGATACACCCACTCAACTACTTTCATCCCGGTAATATTTACAACGTGTCTTAGCATTTAGTTATGTGTGTTAAGTAACTAATTAATTTAATTTGTGTACTAGCAAAAGACTCACGCAATACAAAAGCTGTGTCCTCGAACTTAAAACTACTTGAAAATATCAATAAAGGCTGTATGAATGTTTAAAAATTCCTTTTTTTGAAAACAAACTTCCTGCTTGCAGCCTAAAAAAATATATTATAAAATAATGTGATTTATGTAGAAACTAACTACTTTTAGAAGTACAAATTGATTCTTCTCGTTGGTAAAATTAAAGTCTCAATTATTAAGAAATTAATATTACTGCAAATACATTAAATCTGCAACTGTTCTCTTAAGAGTGCTTTTTTTTGGCATTACACTACTTTGTAACAATAGTCTCCTAAACCAATATGTTTTACTCGATGTAATGAAACGGTTCTGCAATGCCTTTTGAGATGATCGTATATTAATTTATCTACTTGTATGTTTCATGGTCAATTAGGCAGTTTGTGAAGACTATATATTTTTTTTGTTTGTTAGTTCCATGTCAAACCAAAGTCCAATTAACTCTATATATTCATATAAATCTCACAATCTCATTATCATACTATATATCTCATACGTCATGATATAAATATATTTGTCAAACAATCAGTTCCATGAAAAAAACTCTTCTCCATACATACTCAAGCTTAAGTTCATCTTCAGTATTTAAAATTAAAATGTATATCTATGAAAATATTGAAATACTTTCACTTATCTTAGTTTCTATCTTTCCAAACTTCATTTCTGAAGAAGTCCTAGTATTTCCAATGCTCGTAAGTTTTGCAGCTACAATTCAATCATCTATCTTCATATATCATGTAATATATTATAATTTTAAGACTATTTTAATTCTACTCCACCACCTTACTTTCTGCGTAAGGACATATATCAAACTCACTTTATCGACCAAACATAGATAGATGCAAATAAATAACTTTGAGGGTATTTGATGCAAACAACGGAAACCAGAACAAAGTACATAGTGGCCATTATTGCCACATTGTTCCTGCTGTTGCTCCTGCTTCAAACAAAGGACATCATAATTCATAAGCTGCATGTAAATTTCACATCTTATTTTTTTTTCACTTCCACTTCCATTTCTTTTTATTTTTTTCCTAATTCTTCCATTACCCTTAAGGGTAAACCATTTGCTGCTAAGTATTCATACCTATCCTGCTTTATTGCTATCTTGCAGTTGTAGTCCTTTTAACCTGTATCTAATGTTAATCATGAAAAATATTATCCGCCGCTTTAACAGTTAAATTAGCGTATTTTCCCCCAAATATTCAAATTTTTTTTTATAATTTAAAAAATTTTACTCAAAATTTATTTGATATACGATTTTTATTTTCAGGACTTTTTGTAATTTTTTCTACTTTTTCGTTAATTTATGAAAAACCGCCTAAGGTCACAGAAGAGGGTGGTTTTACGCTTCCGCGTTGCTAACGCAAATACAATTTCCATTAAATTTGTGCCTATTGATTTTAGGGATTTTTCACAGGTTTTCCGCCTTAATTCAACTTGTTTTTTTCCTGTTCTCTGAATGTCCTTTATAGAAAATTGCATTGCCCTCTTATAGTAATTAGAATTCTTTTTTCTTATGTACCACATTTTTTAATTGCAAATATTGCTTCGAGGAAAAATCTTCCCAAAGTATTTCTTGTTGAGTTTCGAATTTTTTTTTTTCAATTTTCTTCCTTGTTTACATAATTTTTTCGTTTTAACGCGTATAAATGAAAATTTTTTTTTGTAATAAATTTTTTTTTTCGAACCACAGATACTTCTATTCAAACAACTTTATTGAACAAAACTCCATAGAAGGAACTTGAAAACACATATGTACTCTTACTTCCAAAATGCAAGAAGTTCATGTTATGAATTCATCCAAGTTTCATAAATATTCCGTTTAGTTAAACGCACGTATGTAAAACCACGTCTAATGCCAGTCATAGCGCCGGTAAGTATGCAATGATACTATAAACATTTTAAATCCTTATTAAGTTTGCACAATGCAATTTGTTTTGAATGTTATCGGTAAACTTTTCCAATATTCCGTACGTGCAACCATTATGAGGCAAATATTTGCACTTCAGTCGAGCATTTCAATGATTTTATTACCTCAGTTGCAATCATCGGGACGTGAATAATAATTGAAATTGGCTCAGGTTTGGTTATTGTGGAGAGTTTGTATTGGCGAGAATTAAGTGATTGCTGAATTGTGGCAACATAGGTACTTGATATTTGTTTATAATTCATAAATATAAATGAATTTAATTAGTATAATTGTAATATAAACCATTGAATAACCATGAAGGCTATTTATTGGTTATTATAAGATCTTTTTATCATAAACTTTGGCATGAAATATTCCAGTTATGTTTAAATTAATAATAGCTATTTTGAAAGTGTGAAAAAGGATACACTTTACACTTTATATTATATATAGCTTCATTTAAAACGAATTTCAAAGGAATGACATTAGTTAGTACGGGTGTTTACAGCAAAAAACCTAGCTATATTGACTTCTAACCGCAGATTTAAATAATTTTAGAGTTTCGCAAAAATTTATCATAAGAAAAATTATAAAATTTCAAATGGATACTCTTTTCTTTAATGATTGTTATAAAAAAGATCTAATTATTTTATAATTAATTTATTTTATTAAACTTTTCTCTATTCCAATGATGCTTCCAACTACTTCTTAGATTTTCAAAAAACATCCTCAATTTTACATTATGCCTGCAAAAAAACTATAATAGACCATCTGAGTCTCGATACACTTTTCCTCTACTTCAAATTTAATTTAGTGTAATATCACCAAGGTCTAATAAGTGTGAGTTGGGAATATATTGTCACGTTAGGGATTTAAATTTCAAGTTGTAATGATTAAGTCAACAGGATTATTTTTTGAGAAAAATCAAAACAACGGTTTTTTGCAAATAACTCAAAAACGGTACACAGAAAAAAATCCTTATGATTTTCAGGTTCTACGGATAATTTCCCTATAGGAAATATAAGTCTCGTTTTTGAAAAATAAAACTTTTAATTATTTGTAAACTAATGTAATTATATTTATAAATTCGAACAGGCTTTCGTGAATACTTCATTTTGAATATTGGTGCTGAATAATTTATTTTAAGTAGATATGCAATAACTTAACAATATAAACCAAATATTTAAGTTAAATTTCATTAACAGATGAAAAATCATCAAGAAAGCTTAAATATAAATTATGACATTTTTAAAATCTTAATTACTTGCTTTCTTAATCGCTGATAAGATGCCGTTATAGGGGTTTGACCTTACTTAGAACTCCTCTCCAAAAACTTCTGCTGCGTGCACGCCTTCTCCAGTTCTATACATCAAGCTAGTTTAATGCTCCTTTGACATCATCACTCTACCGATATGTTCCGCTTTTACTCCTTTTTCCTCCTCTTACCATTTCAAGCACCTGTTTTGTTTAAGCATCGTCATTCCTTCTCACGACATGCCAAAACTAGTGAAGCCACTAGATGTAAATATTCTGAATGATAATGATGTTGTTATCAAGCTCCTACAACTCCTGATTCATTGGAATTCGGTAGTCATCACCATTTTATAGACGACCAAAGATTTTGAGAAGAACTTTTTTCTCGAAAATTCACAAAGCTGTTTTATCACTCTGTGTTAGCGTACGTTTTATCTATCGAGATAGAGAATTCTACATCCCCATTGCCTACTAAGCCATAATAGTACCTTAAGTTAAAATAATAGAAATAACCTATAAGTAAATTGTCTGATATGCAGACTTACATAATTGTTGTTCGTTGGTAAGATAAATGGAATCCTTGAAAGATTCGAGAGTATAGTCTCCCGTCATCACCTCTGCATCCGGTGTACGTTTCTAACAGTAGGTGACATATTTTTTTTTATGTCCTACTAAATAATTGTTGTAACTGATGTAAAAGAAGTTTGTTTCTTTAAATTAGTTTAAATCTAATTTTAATCACATTAATTAATTTTAATTTAATTTCTAAAATATTGTTTTTAAACATATTTGAATATTTTTCTTTACACTTCTCTGGAGTTTACACATATGCTTAAAAAATATATATATTTTTATAAATATATGTATGGTAAATGCTTGTGCATTAACTAATGATGTTCAAATATAAGATATAATATCAAAAATACAAATGTGTTTATTTACAGTCAAAGTTAGTTCTCCTTCCCAAGTTCCTTTCAACACAAATACTGATTTATTGCTTTACTTCATCAAAATGCCTATTGTCGAAGAGATTAAATCCTTTCCTCTTCTCTAATACTCCACTCTTCTGCCGCCTTCCAAACTTAAATGCAAATGTATATTAATCATATCAAGTCTCATACGCACACAAAGTGCCAATAAATTTTTCCAAATTGCAGACAATTTAACTCCAAGCAAAAATTTATTTTCTCATGTAAAAAATAACATATTCAAATGTGAAAAATGTAGAACTCATAAAATAATAGAAGCGCCTATTAGATAAGCAGCCGAAATATGTGAAGACTGTCTGAAATTGGTAACACAGTATGACGTCACATGTGAGTGTAAGTGTGAGGTCACAGAGTATTATAGAGCATGGTATGAGTGTCGAGAAAGAGTTTATCAATTCTAATCTCCATATCGCAAACATAACCCCCAAAACTGAGCAGTTTGAGCTGGAATAAAACGTGTGTCGAATGCTCAATAACATTTGATATCGGTTCAGAGCACATATCGCACATCATCAATACGAGTTGGTGGGGGTTGTGGCAAAATCGAACACAAACCAGAATCCACCCTTCTAAAATCTTGTGAATTCCTTTAAAAATTGTCTGTGTGGTGTGTTTATAATTTTTAAAAAGTGCTAGCGAACTTCCTTTGGCACGACATTTGCATATGGCGTCGCCGATGCGTACAATTTTCAACTGTCAAATTTTATGACATTTCAAGATTTTTTAGAAAATTTATTGCCATTTAGGGATTTTCGGCATTTCGTGAAGTTGTTATTGTTTTTGAATCTTTCTTTCCTTTTTTGGTGGTGTGTTCTTTTCTTGAGATTACTTGTCTTATCGGTGTGTTAAAGAAACCGAATGATTAAAATTTTGTTCAATAGAATTTTTAATTTTTGAAGTATTAATGAATGCATTATTCTATATTACAATGATGTAAAACTAACCTTATTTTTGTCCTTTATAAAAAATGGTTCTTCTATTCACTTATTACATATTCACTTATTAAAAAGAAACCTTATAATAAGGCATTTTATTATATTGCTTAAGTACAAAGTTATAGTTGGTATGATTTGTAATCAAACATCATGTGATAATCCTGAGGCCTGAGTGCTGGGGAAAATTACATGCTTCTGTCTTTATTTGCTTATATAGACCTTTGAAATGACCACCGTCTTATTTGCCAATTCCACTTTAATCGATAATATTGAATTTGGTATATGTACCAGCATTTCTCGAAGAATTTTGTTGCAGAAACCTATACTTATACTAATGTTGTATTTACGTGAAGAATGCGAAGAATTATATGAATTCTTCATATGAAGTTAATATACTTCAGAAAGCTGCTGTAACCGAAATAAAAATTGCGAAAATGAAATTGGAGAGGGCATACTATCCGACGACCAAATAAATACGTTCCACGACAAGCTTTGACATGGAACCCGCAAGGCTGCAGACGCCCTGATGCACCGGTTTTAACTTGGAGTAGGAAAATTGAAAGAGAAATGACAGACGCGCACTACACACGGAATGATATATGCAGAGAAGCACCAAACAGAGTGCGGCTTAAAAGAATCGTTGCAGCCCTATGTCCCACTAGTGAAACCGGATACCAAGAAGAAAGATGGTTATAAAATAAAATTATGCTAAGAAATAGCACTAAAAAGTCAAATCTAAGTATCATTGGCATGAAAATCATATAAATATAACTGCATTATGTGTTTGTAATAGTGTTTTAATTTTAATTAATTTTAATATAATTTCAATATACGAGGGCACAAGTACATTTTTTTATACCAACAGTTGGCTTCTGACCAAGCAGAAAATGTATATACAATGGTTTAGTTAACATGGCAGCAATGGAATATACGGACCCAATTGCGGCCTATCCAATATTATTTATTATTTATTTATAAGTCAAATTCCAGAAAGTATGTTTGCGGATGTACTATTAGTTAAACATTCATTAACCAACGTTTTTTATACTGAAACATTGCGTTTATTATTAGGACACATATTTACAAACCCAATAAATTAATAATGTTTATGGTTACAGTATAAAATTGTGCTGGGAAATAGCACATTATGTAGTTATACTAGAGCGCTAATTTTCATTAATTTTAATATTGAATATTTAGGGGAACTTAATTAAAATTTTTGAATCCTTCATGTTTCTTGAGGGAGTGGTCTAAATTCCATGACGCTTAAAAAAGAATCAGATTTAGCTTCAGTTGTGACTATAGTAATGTTGTCATAATTACGTTGCTTAAGACTTAAGCTTAAATAAGTTTTTTACAATAAATAATTGTGAAATCCAATTAGGAGCATGTAGATACCTATTTAGTTTCATAATCAAGCCAGCATTATAACACATTGGAAAACATAATCAAATAAACGAAAAATATTCCAGTATAAAATTAGTGACAGGTTCCATATTATTTATACATGCAGATATTCTGCATAAAATGGACTAGTATTTATTCCACCTAAGATTAGATTAGTTGATAATTTTTTCTCTTGAGTAACATCCTCTCTATGCTTGTATTTGTTAAGTAATACAAAAATTTACTTTTTATGGACTCTACATATAGTAACATATACAATCAATATTTTACATTTGGATAAAAATATTCAATAATATTAAAACTATTTTTCCTCCTACTCTGCAGACTGCTAATATAAATCATATATTCTTCAATTATTAGTTAATTATTATTATTATAATTAAAATAGTGCATATAAATAGCACAATGATGTTAGTTCAAATTACTAATGATATGCAAATTTTATAACTTCACAGTTAAACTAAATTAATTGATGTTTTGTTGTATTTGTTTTAATATCACAATTATATAAAGTGGTTATTCTTTATCATTTCCAAGGTAATTTTACATACTTTTGATATGACCATTTAAACTCTATAATTCACCTGAAACTTCAACCATTGAATAATAATGCTATAAAGTTCTATCACATTACTTTGTGTTACTTTTTTGTACCTTGAGGTGAATCCAACAAAGAAACAAAAAAAAATTTAGAGTAGTACGTTTGCGAAGTTTAATTCGAATAGTTCTAGAACTGAGGAACCAGCTTGTATTACGACATATAGACTGACTGACGGACTTTGCATGCCAAACTGCGCAAAAATAAATAAACTTTAAGACGTTTCGTCTTTATTCTTGGCTTACAAATATCAGGTCTTTGTTCATTTTATACTGTTTTCTGCAGTTGGTACAGAAATTTTGACATTATTTATATATACTATTAAATTATTAAATTTAAAATTGAAGCTATATAGCTATAGGCTATATAGAAATCTAATCCAAAATTAAACATGTCTAAGATAAGTGTGTTTAAGTATGTTTTGCTCAAACACCGAAAAATTATTTTCTCTTTAAGCAGAAGACTAACAGATGCACATAATGGATCGATCCATCATCTCAAGCTGATTTACATTCAGTTTACAGTTTAATTTTAACAAGATTTATAGTTTGAAGGATATAGTAATAAAATAAATTTATACATTAATAATATATAATAATATATAATATAAAATATATAATAATATAATATATAATATTTTCTTAACATTAGTAATGCTTACTAGCGATTTTGCCAGTATTATTGTTGAAGTTGAATTTTTTTGTAAAACTAAATACATTCATGCCATCTACTAATATTTTTTTAAAATAAAAAAAGAGTATTTGTATTGCAATGTTGATAAATTTTAATATTTTTAATATCTTCAATTTTTTTTAAGGTTGAGGTTGCATGTAATTCAATTATCCTTTAGTGTAATTATGCAGTTTTTTCATATCATTACTTTTTTTTTCTATTTATAAAAATTTATTTTAATAAACATAATTAAGAGAACAGTAAACAATGTGAATGCAATTCCACACCTTAATAACTCAGTATATAAAAACATTACCACATATTAAAAATGTCCTATCATTAATTGATTTAATTTATCAAGTGTTGCCGTTAGCACTTTGGAATTTTCCCTAGAAATTAAAATTATTATCAAACAATATTAAAAGCTATAAAGAGAATTATCGCAAATGTAAAAGATACTAATTGAATTAAATAAATTATATTTTTATATACCATACAGTGCAGTAATTAACTCATTAAATGTTAATTTACTATATATAGGTGTATAGATGATTTTCATTAAAATTACTAGATTAATACTGAATTTGGAAAAATAATACTTGAATATATATATAATACTCATCATTTTAATTATTATACAACATAATAATAGTATTTATTAAACAGATCTAATCACTAGCATACAAACAATATTATCTACAGATTTAATTAAAGCATAAAACTTCTTTGATCAAAACGTTTTTCGATTTGTTCAAATCCTGAGATATCACCTCATGTCGCAATTGAAAATTTAATAAATGATTATTATTTAATTGATTCGGGTTATTTGTTAAACAAGTTCACTTGTCATCAAATTAGCACCTTTCATAGGCTTTAATAACAGATTTATATATATTCTGAGCTTTTTATAAACTTATGCCAATACATTGGTTTCTTTTTCACTTTAAGTCAACACTTTACAATATGCAGCGTAGCGAGAAGACCATAAATAACTTCCAACTACAAATTGAAATCCATAAGAATATGGAAACCATTAAGAAATCAAAAAGCAGCGAAATCAAAATATTCCCATTTCTCGCATAATAATTTTTTGAGATACTTCCTTCCGAAAACGCTTAAAAATATGCTACAAAATGTGTAAAATATTTCAATACTCAGAAATATTTCTAAGTAGATCTCCGTCGAGATATGTGTGTACTAGAAAAAGGGGTGCCAAACCCGTTACCACAACCGAGCCATCCTAGTCATCGATGGCTCGGCATATTTTTCATATTTCCTTTTTAGCGTTTTTATTGCCTTTTATTGTCGTTTATAGTTTTAATGTTAATATTCATAAATTCTCATTTTTATGACAACTGACATTGACAATGGCATGAACGAAATATAAAAAATTGACTATAATTCTCTATCTGCCGAAAAAAGTATATCAATTTCAATATTTGTAATCCAAGAACAGTGAACGCCTGTTTATGCGCCCAGAAGTATGTAATAACAATTGTCATGCATGCAAATTACTTCATTGCTCGATGACAATGTAAGAAACAAAACGGATACGAATTTTACACAAATTCATAATATTGAAATTGAAAAATAAAAATGGAATGAGCAATTTGTCAAGGATATTTGACAGCACTCTGCATGATTGAATTTTTACGAATTTTTTTATTCATTGCGACAAAAATTAACGAAATTCTGATGCCGAAAACGTAGCGGCAGTAAAATAAAAATTTTTATTTTTATTAAATAAAAAATGATTTTTTTTCTTTGACATTTAAATAACAAGTATTGAAAGATATTCAATACTTATTAACACATACTCTTCCCTTGTATTTAATTATAATATTTTGTTTATTTATTTACTTTATGAGAGAGAGACGCATTCATAATTGTGTTTGCTTACATTTTGCTATGAGAAAACCCATTTAAATAATCCCATAAAAATCATAAATAAATATCAGCCACGCTGCTTAATCTTATAAAAATTGTACTTAGTGAAGTTTTTGTGGTGGGGCGGATAATGCTACTTTGCCCTGGCCAGAATTATGCTCTAATGAGCACTTTGATAGAGGGTGTTAATGTGCATAGTATATAAAGAAGTGCCAGGCTCGGTCTGGCATATAACACTACAGAACCAATGCATATCTGCATTTTAATGACCCCAATCGAACTTCAAAAGCATTTCCTGTTGCTTGAGTTTGCCGTTACTGGCGCAATCGAAGCAAGAAAAGCATACCAGAGCTCAAGAATTATTATATTCATATTACATTAAATCAAAGCATACTTTTCGTATATGTAACTCTGTGTGTGTATACAATAACAGTCAGTAAGTTTTCACTCTAATATTGCTAGATTTTCATAATTTATAGTTTTGTATTTGGTCATTAGTCCTTGCCGAAGTTTGTCTTTTCGATAGCACAAAAGTTTTTCTACAATTTTGCCAATAATTACTCATTTATGTCGGCACTTGCAGGGAACGAATTCATTGCTGGACAACGTGCTGATTGGGGAAGGGGTACGGTATTAGTGGGGCTGCAGTAATTATGCAGCCAGCATATGAAACCGATAATCTTTTGTTAATAAATTATTGTTGAATTTTTTGTGCTAAGAATTGGCGTCTGTTAAATTTCGATTTTACTTTATGGTAGTCTGCTTTTTGGCGCTATGATTTATTAAATTCTTATGCAATTAGTAAATAATAAAAATGAAATATGCCTGGTAATAATTTTACTCTCTCGTGCTAAGAATTGTGTTTCAAAATCGTACTGCAATTAAGTTAACATATAATTAAAAGAGTTTTTGTTAAAATGTTTAAAGTTCTATTTTAGATTCCTGATAGCTTAGATTGGATTTTCGTGTCACTAATTCAATTTATCAATGTCTGCCTTTGGGCGTGAGCTAAACTAACAAACATGGTTGAAAATTATCCATTGTTTTAATGTAAAATCAACAAACCAAAGTTGATATTTAAATTACCAATAAATGTACTTAGACCTCAAATAATTTTCAATGCTTTAGAGCTTGCATGTTTTAGGCAATCGATTGTTTTGCGGTCTTGGGTAGTAAAAAGTAATGTGTCGTTTTGTATTGGCAAATCCAACTTTTTTCGCTGCTAAATATTATTGCAGCAAACACCTTGTACTGTGAATTGTCAAAAAGTGTCGCAATATTTGATATACAGCCCCTTGTATCTTGTAGTGATTTGTGCGCAGCAACATAGTTTTAATCTTCTATTGACAGCTTTTAGACTTGAGTAATCATTTTATGGGAAGAATTTACTAAAAGCAATTATAAAATAATAACACTTTTGAAACAGTATTTTTATATATTTTGTTTTTATGTTTCTGTATATTTTGTATCAAATCTCATCGTTTTTGTGTATTGGTTGCACTGTCAATAACAATTGTACTAACTATTAAGTAAAGTGAGGTTTCGTTTGTGTAATTATTACTGTTTAATAATTTACCGAGCAAATGAGTAAAGTGTGCAATAGTATGTTTAACGATCCTTTGTGTGAAAGATTTTGGAATTAGTGAGTTTCCGAAATTTTGTACCAGAGGAAAAATTAAGTGTAGCAGAGATTTCAAATAATTCAAAAGGGTTTGAGGCAACAATACAGTAGATATGACAGTCATAAGCTTGTTGGTAGTACAATTTCAAGTAGATCGAGATTGAGGATGAAGCGAGGTCTTAAATTTTTAAAGGATCCGATAATCGATTATACTTGCAAATAGATATAGTTGTTTTTATTCTCTATTCTCTAGATATGATTGTCGGCAAAATTTTTTAAATTTTTAAATTCGTAAAGGCACTTAAAACATTCATTGCAAAAGTGGAGATAAGGATATACAAGTAAGACCACACAAAAAAAAAGTCATTTAAACAGTATTTGTCAAACTGTTATACTTGGGTGGCATAAGTGTATAATATCATGAGGGGATTACTTTCAAGGCAATGGAATAAATATTGAGATTGAAAATCAGAATCTTTTTAAAAGTAATATTGTAGTTACATTTTGTAATTTGTAGTTACATTTATGCTAATATATTAAACTGCAGATCTCCCAATTCCAACCGCTAAGAACAGTGGTCATTTCTTTTATTTCTTAATAATTCTATTCTCCAGCCTTGTTCATATTTCTATTACTTATGCAGGATATTATATGTATATCTTAAAATCAGTTTATCAGAACTTTAAGTATTCTGAAACCTGTTGAACACAGTGATAATCAAACTGTAATATTACAATTTTAAATAATTTACTTTTCGCTTTGTTTTGAATCGAATATACCAATCCAAATAGTAGCTCGAGCTTTGATTTTAAATTTTCAAATCACTTTATGTTGTGATATTTTTTACTTTAACAATCGTTCATTTCGCTTTTGCGTGCCAATTGTTCATAATTTTTAAACAATATAGCGACAATTGCCACAAATACACAATACAATACACAACACAATACCCAATTCTCCAACAAATAAGTAATGGCAAATCCATACCACACCGAAGGTAGTAAAAAACCGCAAACGCGCAAATCGAATAACACGAACATTATCGATAAAATTACCATTAAGCGAACGGTTCGCTTCGAACCGGGTCTGGTCAAATAATCGGAACACGAAATATTTTTAAACATGCTATAATTTTCTGCTCTTATCTGAAGGATGAATCTAAAAGTTTGTGCAATGCACATAAAAATAAAATAAATAAAACCGAATACCGGAAGCCTTTCGATGATGAATGACGGACAATTGAAAAATGGATCGAATGCACTTAAAACGTGTTAAGGTAAAATATTTCTTGAAACAAAAATCGCTGTACAAAACATAATCCTGTGAAAATTTGAAAAAAAAAAGAAAACAATGAGAATTTCTTTTACAAAACATAGTGGAGCCTATTTGAGTTGTCTAATAATTTATAAGGTTCACAGGTTCACGTGTATCTGAAACAATTCATATTCAATTATTTTTATTTATATCCTTTGCCTTAATGTGCTGATTTGCATGTTTCATTTGAGTTAACACAAATAAAACAAATAACGAATATTTTTATCTGCACATAGAAATCGCAACAATTTTCGAAGCCAACAGCTATATATATAGCCAAGTTGGTTCCGTTCACTTACTGCAAAACGATTTCAATACAAATACAACACCCTATCAGTTAGCTCAGCTCTCCAGTATTATCCGCTTGCTCCATTGCCGCAATCAACTCCATAGCCAACTTCAACGAACCAAGGCATGTGGTATTAATAAAATGGTCAATCGAAGTGACACGCAAGCATATTCAAATTCGGAATTTATTTCCTACAAAAACGTCACGGTACGCGCCATCGAGATTCCTGTCCGCATCGCGTTACCAATACACTAAAGGGTTAATCGCACCGTCACTCGTTAGTAGTTTTGTTTGTGTATGGTTCAGTCCATATTTACTACGATAATGCAATACAATTAAAATCCATAATGCAAAGTCATTAAAAACGTGAAATAAATTATTTTTATTGCCGTTGTTTATATTGGCGTTGGTTTTTTTATTGTTTTTCTTTTAATTTGTTTTTTCTGTCCAGTTTCACTCTATTTATTCTGTTTACTCTATTGGAAGTCATGCCTTTTTGGAGATATTTAGGTATTATACTATAAACAAGAGATTGATTTGAAAGCTCATGTACGATGTGGATATGATTTCTATTCCTATAGCACGCCAAATTGATAACGGCAGAGTCCGTTATTTTGAGTTTTTACAACTCTACATACCGATTTAGCATAGTTCTCCAGATATTGCATTTTAAAGTTAATCGCTTTTCACACTTGCATATGTACGTCTAATCTGCAAAAATGTTATAACACCAGTAAAGGTATACCGACACCGTTACTGGTATTATACCCAGTTGGCGAACGATAGAATCATAGGTGTTTGAAATCCTCAAATTGAAGAAATTAGACCTAAAAAAGAGAACCAGAAAGTAGAATAATAAATAGTGCAGACACAAAGGAAATGCGATGAAAGTCTGGACGCAGATCGAAAATTACAAGAGCGTAGCTTGAAATGCTAACATAAAAGAGACTCGCCTCGAAATAATGCGAAAGCGGTTCCGAGGGGGAATAAGTTTCGCCTAAGAGGTGTTTTAGTCCGTATACTACATATTAATGTTAGGGAGTCTGACACACCAGGACACACCATTCTGACGACGGACAGTTTGACGTGCATAAAGCATTCCACCTTCTCACCACAAAAGAAGAAAAAAAAATGTAGAGATATTAAGAATTATTAAATTTGAGAGCAAATTTTTTACATCTCTTTAAATTATAATAAAAGTAAAGTCTTAAGAAAAATAGTTAGTGAAATGTATTATAAGTTAAAGGACTATACTATTAAAAAGAATATAATGTTTGTACAGTTAACAAAGAGAGAAAGGTTCCAAGATTATGAAGGGTTATTCACTTATATAGATTACAAGTTATTTCATATGTAACGACGTGAAGGCCCTCTACATTCTTTTTTTTGATTGATGAAGTTTAAAGGTCTTAGTGTACACCAGAATTTTAATGCACCAAAAACCTTTTACCATATCTCTAATTACATTATCGTCGTATTAAATTTTTGCTGGTTTGACTAGTTGATTCGCTCAGTGAAGCACCGTTGCATGATATCATTTTGTGCAGTAGTTTAACATATAGTCCTGAATCTAATATTGGACTAGGGATGATTACCAGCCTTAAAGCCAAAACGTATTTTGATATGTTCTCTGACTATTTATGGTAGTAGTAGCGATAATTGTTGAAATATGTACTTTACTATTACTAATAGTTATTACGATCTCTCTATCTCTTACTAACTCAAACTTTTAAAACCAATATTTCAATTATTTATTTTTTGCATACTAAAACTATTCAAATCATTTAATCTGCTTAGGGTTAACTGTGTACTCACTAATGCATAGAATAAAACAATTTTATTCAAACATTTAAGTGTCATGTAACTATGGAGCTTTCTAAATGTTCATTAAAAAAAATAGAGTGACATTAAGATTTTAAACAATATATAAATAAATCCGTTATTTTGCTATATAATCCACTGATTTCATCAGGCTTTAACAGATATTGCAATCCAACAGCTAGTCTCAATATAAGCTAGTCTTGTATGGTATAGACAATTGGTAAGCTAAACATATGCAATAATTCATTATAGATTGGAGACTAGGCATAAATGACCCATAAATGGTCTCTTTTTATTCCACATTTATTTCACTTTTAAGGTTAAGTATAGACACAAAAGTATTCTTAATTTACTCTCCGTATATACGTTAATAATTTTCATCAGATATATCAGAAAGAAACTTTTCATTAATGCAAGAAGTCTTTGACTTCTGAATACTTTTCAGGAATCATGTCCGGTCATCGATCTCATAACGACTGTAGGATGCGCCATCTTGTGAATTAACTAAAGAGCATAAAAATCTATTTTAAGTTCTTTTTCTTGTAATCAAAATTAAATGTAAAATATTTTTTCATTTTTTATGTGGACTGACATTTTTTCCGATTATTTTCGAGAACTCTGTAATTCGACGAAGTTAATAGACGTCAAATATTATCTGCTAATAAAATTTTATTTGTAGATTAAAATAAATGCCACTCCAAAAAGTAAATGGAGCTTCACTCAACTCCTCTCCGGGAATTGACTTAATAGTATAAACTCAATATCACATATTAGCAGCTATTAAGTTTTTTGTTTGTCTAAAGGATTTGCTGTAAAAAATCCTACCATAAGAACAGAATCAAACTGTGAAATCGTTTCTGCACTTTTTGCGGATGTGGAGGACACATTTTAATGCTGCAATAAAAATGGGGTGCACATGTGAGCGTTGCCAGGCGCAAATGTTAATCGAAGGCAGATTTTTTTATGCAACAAATTGTTGCGCTTTTGTGTGTTTTCGCTTTGGTGTCTGTTTTGTTGGACATGCGGTGGCGTAGAACATTAAAAGTCGGTTAATACCTGACGTTAGACGAAGGTTGTTTGGCAATCATCATTACTGGAAGGGTTGAGTGTGGGTGGACAGACCCGTGTGAATTTGTCAGAATGCGTTCGTTTACATATGTTGTTGTTCTAGTTGTTATTGTTGTTGCTGCTGCTGCTGATGTTGCTGTTGCTGTTGCTATTGCTGTCGTTGTTGCATAACATAAAGTGGCCTTAACACAAAAGGGTTATTTGGCTTATCTTTGCTGTTGGCATGCCGTGGGGATTTAAGGCTGATTGTTGTTCCATGGTGTCGATGTGATGCGCAAATTGCAAGTGATTTTCCGGTTAATTGAATTTAAAGCGATTTCGCTTAATGTTATTTTGTTGAAATGGTCAAAATGGTTATGGTCAAGCATTGTCAGCAGTTAGGCGGAATTTTGGGGTAGCAAATTGGCAGGGAACTGTGTCATTGTTATGCTTTGAATTGGTTGCAATTGCATATGAGTTTAAGGTACCGATATCACAGTAATGGGATGTACTTGTATGTGAATGGTTATAAATGATATGAGTTTTCATTAAAATTTATTTAACAAACTCAGTTTTAATATATAATTGATTTTTCAATTATATACTGAAGTAAATGTTAAATTTCTTCTTTTAAGTGCTGAAGGTATAAAATAACACAAATTGACAATAGACAGATTCTTGGGATCGCTGGTATAAACTAAAATTGTAGTTACAGAAAATGAAATGAAGGAAGAGAAAGGCTAAATTATATAAAATTATCTTTGGAAGTTAAATGTATTAACGTAAACAGAATCTTGAAAAAGGGAGTTAAATGCAATTAATTTTAAAAAGATATTTAAAAGTATGTTAACCAAACAGTGGCGCACCTAAGATTGTGCTACTTTCGGTAGACTTTTTGTAGTTCACTAAATTTGAGTACTATTTATTACAGTCGCAAGAGAGGTTACTTATCACTTTACACCCCCTTAATATTCTACTGCAGACAAGAAATTCATATTGATGAAGTAGTAATCAATAAGCATTCGTTTGCTTGGTCATGTCGCGAAGAATGATGAAGATGCTCTAGCGAAAAAGTAATTTAAACGGGTAGTTGGCAGAAGAAGTTGTGAAAATAGATCGTCTCTCCAATGAAATGATCAAGTTGAAAAAGAACTAACCGTGGTTAGTGCTTGGTTGCGAGAGGTGTCTGGTTGGGTAAACTATGTTAGGCCCGATAAGAAGTTGTTATGGACTTTTATGTAAGGAGTAATGAGTCTGAAGCCTCATTTGGAAAAATTAGAAAATCACGATTTGGAGTTTGTTATTCATTTAAGGAATTACGTTGAGTTTCAACATATCATTCTAATGTCAATGTGAAACGTTTTAATGTCTAATGCCAAAAACTTTAAATTTTCCGACATTAGATTTCCTATCTTGCAGAAAGCCCTTGATTGCACTCATCAGGTGTACTAAGTAGTGTGAACTCGATTAGATAGTATGATGTTAGCTCAATCTTAAGTTGTTTTAATTTTATCAATATTACTATTAAAAAGATTTTCATCTGAGACAATTCTTAGCATAGAATTGCATAAACTATACTTTATATATATTAGGAATAACAATTGTTATCATAGAAGTGTGTACTAATTATGATTTTCCATATTTTATTCACATAGTTTTACAGACAGATCCCATACGTCCATCAGAGCAAAGTTTGTTTATATGTAGAGTAAGAAATTATTATGGGTTGACAGTGTGTAGTTATAGCTGATGAATTATATGTCTTGCTAAATCTGAAGGTAAGTTCGTTTCATTTATATCTGAACGTACTTCTTCTATTACAACTTTTCATTAAACGCAATACCAAGATATTTAGCACGTCGTATATATAAGGGCTAACACGATAAATTCTAAAATCTGTATGTACTGATTTGACAGCGTATTAGCTACTTTTTGGTCCATTATACCATTTGTAATGTATCTGCTGTCATTTCGGTTGTTCTGGCAACTACTAAATGTTTGATATCATCATCAAAATATGTGATAATATATTCATTTGATGCTTGAAAATTGTCAATTCAGTTGAGAGGGGCATTTTTGATTTTACTGGATGGTAATTAAAACAAATTTTGATGTATGCAATTTTGTACGTTTTCTGCAATTAATGAATAACATATATTTATGTAGCATGGAGCCAAACGAATATTTATAAGATATATAAAATTTAATTAATTTTATTGATTTAAAAACAAAATTAATATCAGTGTATCTGAAATTTTTCCCGGTGTTAAGGCTTAAAGTTCACGAAGATACTATATAGGTTTTTAAATCAATTTTTTAAGTAGTTCTATTCTTATTTTTGATATATTTTAGTAAATTTTATTAATTTTAATTATTAATTTTGATAAATTAAGTATAGCACTATGTGAATGTCAAAGAAAAAACTTTATATATCTGATACGAAACATAGTTCGAAGGCATAACATTATCTTTCATTTAATGCTGTTTACTTAAGTTAGTTTCTATGATAGCTACTTTTATTTTTATTGTATTTATTGCACAAATATGGGTGTTTTCTGCTCATTTTTCCAATATGTCTCCTGTTGCACATGTTAAACGTGTTTTATTTGCTTGAAAGATTTCTTGTGTTGCTTACACGCCTCGTAAAATTTGCCCCTTTCTCATTATCTAAACTCATTTCGCAATAACAGCAAACATGATCGAAACGAAAATTGTCCTTTTGCGCTCATTAAAACTATAAAAACCATCCTGCAGCCAGAACCATTTCCAGTGCAACATTTTACCGAACAGGAACACGCCTCATTATGACTTGACAACTATACACAGAACAAACGTAATTTCACTTTCACTTTTATCGTTTGCTCCACGTTTTTACGACCACATTGTGCCACATTGCAGCATCCAAGAACATCAATAGCAACAGTGAAAAAAGATTCACTACCCATATCAGAAGTGACAGTGGAGGCAGTAGCTACTTACCAAGCGCTGGTCTGCGTGCGTCCATTTATGAAGCGACACAAAACGATACCAAAACGTTTCGTCATAAACTTCAATAATCGTAAATATAGATTTCGGTTTCATTTAATATACAAAATGTGTAAGAAGGAAATTAATAGTTCGACTATCGTTGGGGTGGGAGGGATGTTGAGCATTGCAGACTGACTTGATGAGCACTGGCAAATGTTTAATATTGTGCGTTCCTCTATGAGATACAATATCAAATAGTTAATGCACATTTATGGGCTTCGAATACTTCTTTTTGTTTTCTTTTTTTTTTTGTTTGATGATTTTTATTGATGACATAAATTCTGATCAACAAGAAAATTGGATTTGCTACTGATATAAAAATGAAAAATAACCTAACTTAGTAAGTTAAGTAAAAAATACAAAAAATGAATTGAATGCGATATGTATGAATGGCAATAGTCCTTTGTCTGAGGTATATATACTTAAATACAGATAAGTAGTCTGTATTTATAACAATTTTGTTTCAATAATTAAAAATATGCAGTTTTTGAAATAATTACTCAAAAGTATTTAAAAATACATAATATGGTTTTCATTTTAATTACTATTCGGAAAATTCGATATAATGAACTTATTTCAATGGACTTCGTTCCGTTGATGTTTTCAACAGTTAATCGTATCTTTTACTAAACATGTTTGTGTTAATTTTATGTTTAATTTTCATTATTTAAAAATTATTTTAATATATTTTGTTAAAGTATTTTTGTTGATTGTCTATTCATCGCATATCGTGAATAGATGTACTTTAAGCTGCAGAGGCGACGGCAACGACGAGGTTGGCGTGTCAAATTCACATATCATTCGAGCTGCATACACACAAAAGCGATTAATAATATTTTATTGCATATTTTTGTGGGTAATTACTGAAATTACTTTATTAATGAAACGAAACCTAGAGAATGCGGTCATAATTAGTATTTCACAGATTGGTATCAAATTTTATTTACTAGCTTGGTAAACGTTAGTAAATAAAGAGATCAAAATTTCTGCAATCTGTTAGATAAGAAATTATTAAAAAAGATATAAAACTTGTTTGAAGTAAGAGAAGTTCAAAATATGAGGAAGAATATATTTTATAAAATTCTTTAAAAATAAAAAAAATTAACTAATTTTAATTTATAAACTTATAAATTTATTAATTGTACATAACAATATACATATGTAAACGAGAAATAAATAAGAAAAAAAGATTGAATAAATACCAGCGTGTCATATTAGGACTGCATAGCAATTTGATCTGCAGCAATGGTTTATAAAAGCCACAATCACCTGGGCACATAGTTACTTTAAGCTTCATTTTTACATTTAAGCTTCACTGTTACATTGATCATTGCAACTGTAAAGTGCAGCCAAATAGTAAAATAGTTGCATAAACACAAAAACTCTCATCAGAATTTCACAACATTTCGAACAATCGACGAGACTATATGAAAGTACTCTTTAAAATATAAGTCTAAGAGTCTGTTCCAGATAGACACATAATTACTTTAAGCACCATTTCATACTGCTGCGTTGGTTGTTGCAGTTGATAAGTGTAGTCCAATAGTAAAATAATTTTATAAACACAAAATCAGGATCTTACAACAAGGCTGTATAGCATTCCAAGCCATCATAGCGACTTTATAAGAAAATTTTGCGGAATATAAATTAAAATCTTCTCTAGGTAGAGACGAGAATACCTTGGATCGCTATTTAAGATTGTTTGCTTGAAGTGTGAAAGCAAAAATGAATGTTGCGTTGAACCTAGTAAGGCACTTCAGTTATAATTCAAACAAGAGAAATAAGCACTATGTTTTTTCTTCTAATACTAGTTTAACCTAAGATTTCATATATAGAGATCTTTTTGTTCGATGACGTATAAAAAAATCTATCCGCACTACATGCATCTGTTCTCCTAATGTTCAAATTTGTGCACCATAGCTTGTGTTATCGGTGCTATTGAAGTACGCAAGGTTCACACAACTTCTATTGAATGGAAGTTATTACTTATACCTAAAAATATATATATTTTTTGATTTTTCATTTTTAAAATCAATTATGATGAGAGACCGAATACGATATAAAAAGATGGTAGAGGCCCTATGCTCCACTGGGAGATAAGGATTAGAGAGAGATGACGAGAGAAACATTGTTCAATAATAGATTTTCTGAATTAGATTGTATCAAATAGTGTATTATTACATCTTGGCCGGTTCAAATATAATACCTAAAATGTAGAATATATAATTTGAAATATATATAAAATATAAAATATATGTAAAATATAAAATATAAAATAAATATAAAATATATAAAATTAAATATATGGAAGCTAAATTTATGAATAAAATAAATAAAAGGATATTTGTATTTAAAATCAGTTTAGGAATTTTTTTTCCATCTGTCTTTAGCTATATGCGTAGATTTGAACAGCAAGTACGTCCAAGAAACATTACTATATTAAAATGGTTGAAATTATATTACCTATGATTTCTAAACGAATTATATGATTAAAAAATCAGTAGATACTCAAAATAATATTAAATCTTATTTTTTTCTATACACAGTTTAGTAATTCCAAAATTGCAAATTAGAAATTGCAACAGCAACATTAAAATATTCACATAAAATATTTTCTTACTCGTATATATAATATTCTATACAATTTAGTAAATTTTCTAAAACCAATATATTTTACTAAATCAAATCAAAACTTTTCTTACATTTTTTAAGAATGTTAGGAATTTAAGGTATCAATCATTTGTACGAAGAAGTAATAGTGTGTAGGGCATATCTTGGCATTGGTATTTTCGTCCTTACGTGCAAGCCAATGCGTTTCTACATTTAAACACAAAATGCCATTAGCTTCTACCACTGCAAAAACAAATCCAGAATTCAATTTAATAATAAAATATCACCGTACAAAATTCAAGAAATTCCAAAGATACCGAAAAGTTAGTAAAGAAAATAAATGAAGCTCTTACCACGCACAAGAAGCCAGAACCCAGAAGCCCCGACTTCAACGAAAAAATACATGAACAAATCAAAGGAACATTCAAATAGACAAACAATAAACAAGGATAATGACATAAATAAATAGAAGCAAATACAGATAAACCAACAAACTATAAGATACGCACTCACTACACACATGCAGCCACGACGGAGCGGCGGAGCGGCGGAGTATCTGCCACAAGGTGAATTACAAAAGAAGTTGAATGTAGGAAGTGGAATCTCTGTCGGTGTGTGTCTGTTTATTTGTGGCAGGAGGCATTTTGTGCGAAATGCATTTATTATTCCTGGCTACAGGATAACAACCGAACTATAATAGCAACTGAAGCAGCGGTAGCAACAAATACAGGAAACAACGAAGTTCCTGCAGGAAAGCTTTATTAATGATTGAATTGAGTGGGATTTCGCCGGCAGTGTAGGTGGATATGTAGTCTGAACGATTTTGACTATAGTTGACACACATATGCACGCATAACTGGAGTCAAAGTTGCTGTAAATATTCCGTACATGCCGTTGAGGTGCCCTAAGATAAATGTTGGTTTTTTGCTATTCGAATTGGCGTTAATGGTTTCTTTATATGCATTAGACTAGGAAAATGTTTTGTTAGGAAAAATTGCTTTTTGAGCAGTTGCTGCATTTCGAGGAATTTTCCGTCTTTGATGAATGCCAAACTTAAAGCTTCCTTTGAATAATGATGCTGCTGATTGCCTTGGATTACACAAGTCGCAACTATAGTATTTGTTGACTGTATTTGCTATTAAGCAATATTGAATGACCTTAATATTCTTTGGGTAATATAAATATTGGATTAGTTGATATTTCATCTATTGCGCTTTATGAACAGAAAACCACAATAAAGTGTATATAATAGTGAGTTAGAAATAACTAAGAGAAAATAAATTTAAGTTCGTTTTGGGTAGATGTTTGAGCATGACGTTATTATTGAAATAATGGATTTTATATATACCAAAGGGTAGGGAACAACAAGTCTGTCTTTTCTTCTTTTTCTTTTTTCTTAGCATAACCAATTTTTGCCATCTGACTCGATCTGATGAAAACTTGTCCAATCTTACCACGAGTAGCTTCATTAAATCTCCTTCAACATCATCCAGACATCCCTTTTTAAGTCTGCCTTTTCTTCGGAATTCAGTGTCTCATCTTTCTCTTATTTCTTAGTGTATCAATACTGGATGGACGAATGCTTTCTCAACCAATTTTTGCCATCTCACTCGATCCAATGATAAACGACCCATTGCTTTTCCAATCGCTCACGCGTATCTTTAATAAGTCTTCTTCAATATCATCTAGTCACAACATTAGGTTTTTTGCAAGTGCTTGTTTTTCTAAACGTTATCGATTCATATGCTCGAGACAGAGACAGACTTTAGAGACAGACTCGTATGGTTTGTCTCTAAAATTTATATACATTTAAAACAATGGAAAACTCTGTTGCTGCTCACTTTAATGCATTTAGAATTAATATGTGTGGATGGCTTTAATGTCATTTTAAATACATATTTATCGCTTAATGCATTCAAAAGCAAAATGTGCAAAAAATTTCAGTGTCTTGAAAAATATATGAATATTCTAAACTGAGCGGTAAAAGACATCAATTTAAGGTGTAGAATAGTTAGAATAGTTCTTGCAAAATTTGGAGAGTCAACAGTTTTTTAATGTGATTACCTGCCGTGACGACTAAACACCACGGTGCATTTAACACACGCACCCGTATAATACACCAATATAGGTCCCACTGTAATTCCAAACAATTTCGCCGGTACCAATTGAAGGAATATTTTCGGATATAGTTTTCTCCTTGGAAGAACGTCAATAAAACATATTTACTGTTCCTTGGATCACTTCACCCGATCAGAAAATGTAACTTTACAACGATTTAAAGGAAACGAATATAGTCATTCTAACCAAATGCTACTACTTGTATATACTATCCGACACTTCTTAGTAGTAAATGAATTTTACTTGCGCCTATTTAGTATAAATTTGGCCAGAGGTGTAAATCTGGTACCACGGGATGAAGGACTCACTACTCCGGCTCTCCTGATCAATAGACATAATTTGATATCTTTATATGTTGTTAGACACAATGAGGAAGGCAATATTATATTTATATAGGTTTATTTATTATATCGTAGAACTATTCTTTAGGCATATAATTTTAAAAGCCAGGACATATACTCTCTGCAAACCATTAGTATTCCTTTGAGCTAATCAATCGCAATATTGACAGTAATATGTCTAAGAGAAGTAGCGAAATGACCAAATTTATTGATTACAATCAATAAATCAAATAAATGATGAAAAATTGCAAATAAGTAAAAGATTAATAAGTTCTACCAACACACGACACGCATTTAAGCCTCCACACCCCCTGGAGGGCAAGAAAAATTTAACAAAAACTAATGAAAGTCAACTTCCATTGACAGAAAATAATGTGTACAATTACGACTGCTGGTCTGGTCAATCACCTTAAAATATAAACGCACATGAGCTGCTAAAGATACTTATTCCAGAGAAGGGGGTTGCTATTAGCTAAAGTGCCATCGAAATTGAAATTGAAAGTGATAGTGCGTAGTGTGTAGTGTATAGTGTGTCTGGTGTATTGTGACATATCATATGTGAGTTGATGTATAAACTTTGATATATAAACTGTTGTTAAAGCTGTGTATGCCGGCATGCATGAACGCACCGCCATACGAGAAAGTTCACTGATGTTCTGCTATCAGAAACACGCACGCTGCATAATTTAAAGTAAGAAAAATTACTTTAAAATAATTCAAACCCATTTAACCCCAATGTCCAAAATGGGTACACGGAAATAATGATGCATGTTGCTTCATTTCCACCTACCCAGCCCAATACGAGCACATGCACAAATAATTCGGTAGCCATTTGACAACTCCTTTCACGTCTCGCTCGTATGTGAAATATGAAAAATGATTTTGCATGATTTGTTAACCCAGAAAATGTCAGTTTTTTTCACCTTCCAACTGTTACTGCTCGAATTTGAGGGAAGTGAACAACAGAAGTAGAAGTTGAAGTCTACTTTTTGGATTTATAGATGTCATCGTATGCAGGCTTGTCATTTGTAGTCATCGAATGTGTCACACACTCGTTACTCGTTACAAGAACATTGGAACATTTTTATGTTTTATGTCTGTCTGTCTATTTGTTTGTTTGTCCGTCTGTGTGTCATTAATATTTATTATATCTGGCACATAGACTTATAAAAATTATTATGTATAGACACATAAATATCTATATTCATGTATATTCCTCCATTACTGTGTCCTCTGGCTGCGCTCTCATTACACTTTTACGAGATCAAGCAGGCTGACAGGCAAGCAAATGTTTTGATGTTTTAATATTCTGCGTGAATATGGATGAACGTGTACCACATGCTGGAGTGTTCCTTTCTTTTAATGTTGGTTTTATTCTATTAGATCCATTAGCTGTCATTCGATTCGGTGCAAAATTTACGACTGTTTTTGTAGATATCAATGATTTTTTTCCCGCTGCTTTGTTTGGGAATCTTCAGTGAAAGTGGCGGGTGGTGGATGCATTCAGTAAATTGCGCTTCTTTAGTTAACTTTTGTTTAAAGGAAAAATTTCAGTTTTGATATATTGTGTCAAAATAAGAAAAATTGTATCGTAGAAAGTTTCGGGAAAATATTGATAGTTAAGGAAAGAGTGATATATTATTCGATATCCTGGAACGTGCTCTGAATTTTTTTTTAATGTATTTAAGTACACATGCACCTTTATATTCATTTATTAGTTTTTAATTTTTTAATTTTTTTATTTGTTAAATACTGTTTTTATTAAAGTTTACATAGAAGCATACATAGTACAAGGTAATATATTTTTTATATTTTAAACCATTTAATCAAAACTAAAAAAAATATTGGCGAAGGACTGTCTAAGCAGAGTTTTAAACAGCAAATTATTCTTGAAATGACTTCAACCGAGAAGCCCGCAATAAAGTCCGGTACAAAAACATGGTGGAGCCCTCTGCTCCACCAGGAGATGAAGATAATAGAAGTATGAGAAGAAAGAATATTATTTTAAATGAAAATGAAATTAAAATTTAATCTATATAACTCCAAAGCTAATAAAAGCAGTTTAATTGAACATTTTATAGATTATGCTTAACAATTTTTACTGCTATAAAAGAAGAGAAATTTCAAATAGCTGCGTTTCTCAGTACTCCAATGTGCCCCGGTATCTAACAAATCGATACCTGATTATGTTAGCCGTGTGTGTTAAAACTTCAGTAACTAGCTATATGTTTGGATTGATATTTTCTTCTATTTTAATTATTGCTACACAATATTTTATTTTTGTATTTATGGTAAGAATATGTTTTAAGATTATTATAGCTCTGCATGTCAATATTAGTATCTATATTTGTCATTGCTTACCGAGAAATTTTCTGAAGCCAAGAGTTGGTAGGATTGAACCTGGTCCTTGTTGTAAATGTGGGTTTGTTGAAGATTGTGAAGTAAATGAGAGAGCATGCAATATGACATGTCTATGTCTATATTTATGCGAGCAACCAAGCTAGAAGCACTAGTAGGTATAGAAATAAATGTTGCTTGCTTGTATCTTAATGGAATAGATTAATGAAAACTGGTCGTTACATTGGACATTGTAAGTGAAATTTATAATAATTAAGTAGAGCACACAATTTCAGCTTTTGAAATAAACTAAGTGCCTACAAAAGGTTTATGTCCAAAAAATTGTTATCCAAGTTCAATATTGTATATAATTTTGTCAAAGCCTATGACTTAAAAATTGCTTTATAAGGATGAGTTTAAAAATTCTAAAATCTTCATATAAACACAAATATATAAATAAATATTATAAGTATTTATATAAATAAATATAATTTATTTCGCTCAATTTATCGAAAAAATTGAAATCATTTGATTTTGCTTTTGTGGTAAAAAAGTTATTATGTGCTTCGTTTACCTTACATGACTCATTAATACCAGATCCTGACTGCGTCTATAGTATAAAATACTTTTGTATAACAGCATCATATAATCAACATGTATTCTGGGTATCTAACTATTTGGTAATGCTAGTGCTTCAATAGTGAAATAGTGTAATTGTAGAAAGAGCTTAGTCAAAAATACTGAGAAGAACCACTGGTTTTCGTCCCATGGTATATAAGGAATGAAAGTATTCACCGAGAGCTACAAATTCACTAAGTTCAATCTGAATTTGATAATATAAGAAAAAAGGAAGCTGGAAAAAAGAAAGTAAGAAAGGAAGGAAGCTGCAAGCCTGGCACTTGCAGTCCAAACAAATTATATACGGATTATAAACTAATTAAATAAAATTCGATTATTTCCTAAGACCACTGTTGAAGAGTACTTGGCAATACTCGAAACAGCGTTGTGTGGTCAGCCAAATTTCAATAAAAATTAAAATAAATTTTTGTGTTTGTTCTTCATTTCTTTTTTTGCTATTCGAAAAACCCTCTAAATTTTAAATAAAGCTTCTTTGTCACCATGCAAAGAAAGCGTAGCTTTTCTGCAAGACTAGTACTTTATTCATAAGAAAAAAATAGAATACAATAAAAGGCTGACAGAATATGTTATTCCCTTAGCTAGGAGTCTTGAACTTCTATTCAGTTTTTGACAATTCCCGTGTAAAAAGAGCTGACAGTCCAGCCATTAATTAAAATTCTATAGATACAAGTAAGAACCCCGCTCTTTTCTTAGTGATCTGATAAAGTTCAATTGTTTTCTTAATAAATCATCTAACATTCATACCAATGAAATTTAACCCAATGTTTTAAGTGAGGTCCGTAAAATAAGATTTATTTATTTTATTTTGTATTATAAAGGTTATTTATTTTATATTATAGTTAAAATAAAAATATTCATATTATGTAATTAATTGCACCTTTTAATTATTAAGATAGAAAGCACATCAACACTATCTGATTTCTGGTAGTATTGTTGTTTGAAGTGCATGACTTTCTCCAGTAGTAGACTCTATGGTAAATTGTATAAAATTAATTTATTAAAATATAAACAAAATATATAATAATGAATTCTTTATGACACAAAGGATAAAAAACAATGCTGAGCATAAATTAACATAAAAAAATAATCGTATTATGCACCGCAAGCCGTCGTGTCAAAATTTGTTAAGCCAATTTTTCAATTCATTGAGGTGGAAAAATTAAAAAAACAAAATAAATCTCAAAATGCGAACAAAACCAAAATTAGACAATAACAAGAACAAGAACAAGAACAGCCCAGCCCAGCCTAGCCCAGCCGTACAAAATATTATTAAAAGAAAGAAATTGAAAATTAATCTGCATGCAAAACCTACAAATGACAATTCAAACGCTGCTGATTGCCTCAGATACAAGTGCAGAGGCCGCGAAGCTAATAAGAAAACCATTGATACCAAGCAACTGATAACGCTGGAAAGAAATATTAAAAATGTGTCGGGGGTAGAAAATCCATTGTACATTGGACGTATTCTGATGAGTTTGTATTGATAAACTTTGGACTTGAGCGCCACTTGACTTTAGCTCTGTCGCATGCTCTCGGGTCCCCCAATTTAATATGGAATTACTTACTGATTGTTAAAGTGTGGCGTGGGCTACTGCATGTGGAGCGCAGATTATGGGGTGGTGATGTGGGTGCGTTATACCTCTTTTCAGTTGAGATACATTTTTTTTTGGTTTAATTTTTTTTTGTTCGTGTTTTTTTTCAATTGGAAACAAGGATTTTTATTTTGGAGCACTTAAGTGTTACCATTGTATTTTGTGTTATTTGTTTGCACAAGTGGGTATCTGAATACTGAATACTGAAATCTAAAATCTTGATTTTTGATTTTTTTCCTATTTCGTTGCTATATTTCACTTCTTTATTATATGTTTCCTTTATTGTAAATAAATCTGAACAGCTTTTGTATTGTTGTTATTGTTGTGATTGTGCGGTATTGGAAGCAATTTCATATTGTGTTCTGCGAAAACGTTGATTTTGTGGACGATTTGTGGGCTTAGTTTGCTCTGTGCAGGGTTGTTGGGATTTTCTTTTGATATGATTTGATTGTTAGTTAATTTAATTTTGATTATAAACAAACAAATAAGAGTATAACAGCTTTTCAATTACGATTAACTAAAATATTAAAGATGCTTTTTCGTCCTTAAGATATTTACTCGAACATACATTAAGACTGAAAAGTTTTCGGAAATTCTCATTTAAAATTCGCGCGCTGTATATTTTTCGATATTTTAAGTTTATGTAGTTTGGCAGCACTGTCCTTAATTACTATGCCAAAAATGAGCTCGATCTGTCAGACAGTTCGTTTACGGCAGCTGTTGAAACCAGTTCACCTCAGTAGTGCGTTGCGAAATGTCTTCGACGGTCGTACGACCGTCCTGGAAGGCTTTGTACCACTCATAAACTTGAGTTTTCGATAAAACTGATTCCCCATAAGCCTTTTGTAGCATTCGCAACGATTCTGCACACGAAATTTCGTTCGAAACACAAAATTTGATGCAAACTCTTTGTTCAATATTTTTTTCCATTGTTTTTTTCGCAACGCCCTACTGAGGTGAACTGGTTTCAACAGCTGCCGTAAACGAACTGTCTGACAGATCGCGCTCATTTTTGGCATAGTAATTAAGGACAGTGCTGCCAAACTACATAAACTTTAAAATATCGAAAAATATACAGCGCGCGAATTTTAAATGAGAATTTCCGAAAACTTTTCGGTCTTAATGTATGGACATTTCAAAAGTGTACACCCAAATATTGATTTTATAGCATTCAAAAGGACCCTATTGGTTATTGAACTGCCATCGACAATATTCAATACCAGACTAAGTATCAAACTTGAGCAAGCGCAATGCCATGACATACACTCCCTTCAACTCAAACATGTAAAAATCCTTAAAAAACACGATTTCTTTAACTTCGGGATATAAAACTATACGTATTTACACATAAACGTAAAACAAGGACTTTTAATCAAGTTTCACAGTGCAGCAATGGCAACAATGTAGAATGGCAATGCATGCAGCAGCCGAAAAAATGGATTTAGCGTTAAAGGCAAAGGACTCAGATGGTACATCACAACTGTTATTGGCGTTAGTTACAAACTAAAAATGTTAGTTACAAAAAAAAAAAACTCAAAAGCACAAAAGTAGTAAAAAATTGATAACATGAATAATAAAAAAAAAATACTGAAATATAAAAATTTTTGCACTGAACTTTGACTTCGCTCTGCACCGAAATGAAGTAGAATGCCAGCTCTGTAAATGGTACGCCATTTTTATGGTACAGTTTTATATTTTCGTCTACTGATGTCGATTTTGTTGCAACCGTTCTAAAAACAGAGAGAAAAAATTATATTTGAATTTTTATAAAAAATAACAGTGGAAATTAAAAAGGTAAAAAATTGTTGCTACATCAGCAAAGAGTTATTTGCCTGAAAAAGTGGCACCAGTAGCACTTGAACTTCGAATATTTTAGGCAAATATATAAAAGTTAATAGAAAAAGAAAACAGAAAAAAAGCTATCCTGGAAATAGATGTGAGAGAATGGTATACAACATTTTCTATATTTTTATTTTCAGTCCCTCTAAACTGCTAAACTGCAAAACTGTAAAAATGTTTTGACTGGCAACTCTGCTATTTTCGTGTTCAATTTTTATCGCACAATTTTCATTTCAAAATGTTACAAAGTCAGCATTTATTTATTTTTTTTAGAAATTCTTTTAATTTTTTTTTATTTATACAATTTTTGATTCATTA
>NC_051846.1:153217029-153228451 GCF_002237135.1 Teleopsis dalmanni | reverse complement strand
TTTTTATAAAGGACAAAAATAAGGTTAGTTTTACATCATTGTAATATAGAATAATGCATTCATTAATACTTCAAAAATTAAAAATTCTATTGAACAAAATTTTAATCATTCGGTTTCTTTAACACACCGATAAGACCAGTAATCTCAAGAAAAGAACACACCACCAAAAAAGGAAAGAAAGATTCAAAAACAATAACAACTTCACGAAATGCCGAAAATCCCTAAATGGCAATAAATTTTCTAAAAAATCTTGAAATGTCATAAAATTTGACAGTTGAAAATTGTACGCATCGGCGACGCCATATGCAAATGTCGTGCCAAAGGAAGTTCGCTAGCACTTTTTAAAAATTATAAACACACCACACAGACAATTTTTAAAGGAATTCACAAGATTTTAGAAGGGTGGATTCTGGTTTGTGTTCGATTTTGCCACAACCCCCACCAACTCGTATTGATGATGTGCGATATGTGCTCTGAACCGATATCAAATGTTATTGAGCATTCGACACACGTTTTATTCCAGTTCAAACTGCTCAGTTTTGGGGGTTATGTTTGCGATATGGAGATTAGAATTGATAAACTCTTTCTCGACACTCATACCATGCTCTATAATACTCTGTGACCTCACACTTACACTCACATGTGACGTCATACTGTGTTACCAATTTCAGACAGTCTTCACATATTTCGGCTGCTTATCTAATAGGCGCTTCTATTATTTTATGAGTTCTACATTTTTCACATTTGAATATGTTTTTTTTTACATGAGAAAATAAATTTTTGCTTGGAGTTAAATTGTCTGCAATTTGGAAAAATTTATTGGCATTATGTGTGCGTATGAGACTTGATATGATTAATATACATTTGCATTTAAGTTTGAAAGGCGGCAGAAGAGTGGAGTATTAGAGAAGAGGAAAGGATTTAATCTCTTCGACAATAGGCATTTTGATGAAGTAAAGCAATAAATCAGTATTTGTGTTGAAAGGAACTTGGGAAGGAGAAGTAACTTTGACTGTAAATAAACACATTTGTATTTTTGATATTATATCTTATATTTGAACATCATTAGTTAATGCACAAGCATTTACCATAAACATATTTATAAAAATATATATAAAGAAAAATATTCAAATATGTTTAAAAACAATATTTTAGAAATTAAATTAAAATTAATTAATATGATTAATACTAGATTTAAACTTATTTAAAGAAACAAACTTCTTTAACATCAGTCACAACAATTATTTAGTAAGACATAAAAAAAAATATATGTCACCTACTGGTAGAAACGTACACCGGATGCAGAGGTGATGACGGGAGACTATACTCTCGAATCTTTCAAGGATTCCATTTATCTTACCAACGAACAACAATTATGTAAGTCTGCATATCAGACAATTTACTTATAGGTTATTTCTATTATTTTAACTTAAGATACTACTATGGCTTAGTAGACATTTGGGATGTAGAATTCTCTGTCTCGATTGATAAAACGTACGCTCTGTGTGTCGCTCATATTGCCTGATCTTCTGCATGACACAATGTGTGGACACTAGCACAGAGTGATAAAACAGTTTTGTGAAGTTTCGAGAAAAAAGTTCTTTTCAAGATCTTTGATCGTCTATAAAATGGTGATGACTACCGAATTCCAATGAATCAGGAGCTGTAGGAGCTTGATAACGACATCATTATCATTCAGAGTATTTACAACTAGTGGCTTCACTAGTTTTGGCATGTCGTGAGAAGGAATGACGATACTAAAACAAAACAGGTGCTTGAAATGGTAAGTGGAGGAAAAAGGAGTAAAAGCGGACCATATCCTCGGTAGAGTGATGATGTCAAAGGAGCATTAACCTAGCTTGATGTATAGAACTGTAGAAGGCGTGCACTCAGCAAAAGTTTTTGGAGAGGAGTTCTGACTAAGGCCAAACCCCTATAACGGCTTCTTATCAGCGATTAAGAAAGCAAGTTAATAATATATTAAAAATGTCATAATTTATATTAATGAAATTTAACTTAAATATTTGGTTTATATTGTTAAGTTATTGCATATAATAGGTACTTATATACTTTCCTTATAAAATAATTAGATCCTTTTTATAACAATCATTAAAGAAAAGAGTATCCTTTTGAAATTTTATAATTTTTTTTATGATAAATTTTTGCGAAACTCTAAAATTATTTAAATCTGTGGTTAGAAGTCAATATAGCTGGGTTTTTTGCTGTAAGCACCCGTACTAACTAATGTCATTCCTTTGAAATTCGTTTTAAATGAAGCTATATAGAATATAATAAATTTCATAGTTAAAAAGCCTTTTAACACTTTCAACATAGCTATTATTAATTTAAACATAACTGGAATATTTCATGCCAAAGTTTATGATAAAAAGATCTTATAATAACCAATTAATAGCCTTCATGGTTATTCAATGGTTTATATTACAATTATACTAATTAAATTCATTTATATTTATGAATTATAAACAAATATCAAGTACCCATGTCGTCACAATTCAGCAATCACTTAATTCTCGCCAATACAAACTTTCCACAATAACCAAACCTGAGCCAATTTCAGTTATTATTCACGTTCCCGATGATTGCAACTGAGATAATAAAATCATTGAAATGCTCGACTGAAGTGCAAATATTTGCCTCATAATGGTTGCACGTACGGAATATTGGAAAAGTTTACCGATAACATTCAAAACAAATTGCATTGTGCAAACTTAATAAGGATTTAAAATGTTTATAGAATCATTGCATACTTACCGGCGCTATGACTGGCATTAGACGTGGTTTTACATACGTGCGTTTAACTAAACGTAATATTTATGAAACTTGGATGAATTCATAACATGAACTTGTTGCATTTTGGAAGTAAGAGCACATATGTGCTTTCAAGTTCCTTCTATGGAGTTTTGTTCAATAAAGTTGTTTGAATAGAAGTATCTGTGGTTCGAAAAAAAAAAAAATTTATTAAAAAAAAAAAATTTTCATTTATACGCGTTAAAACGAAAAAATTATGTAAACAAGGAAGAAAATTGAAAAAAAAAATTCGAAACTCAACAAGGAATACTTTTAGAAGATTTTTCCTCGAAGCAATATTTGCAATTAAAAAATGTGGTACATAAGAAAAAAGAATTCTAATTACTATAAGAGGGCAATGCAATTTTCTATAAAGGACATTCAGAGAACAGGAAAAAAACAAGTTGAATTAAGGCGGAAAACCTGTGAAAAATCCCTAAAATCAATAGGCACAAATTTAATGGAAATTGTATTTGCGTTAGCAACGCGGAAGCGTAAAACCACCCTCTTCTGTGACCTTAGGCGGTTTTTCATAAATTAACGAAAAAGTAGAAAAAATTACAAAAAGTCCTGAAAATAAAAATCGTATATCAAATAAATTTTGAGTAAAATTTTTTAAATTATAAAAAAAAATTTGAATATTTGGGGGAAAATACGCTAATTTAACTGTTAAAGCGGCGGATAATATTTTTCATGATTAACATTAGATACAGGTTAAAAGGACTACAACTGCAAGATAGCAATAAAGCAGGATAGGTATGAATACTTAGCAGCAAATGGTTTACCCTTAAGGGTAATGGAAGAATTAGGAAAAAAAATAAAAAGAAATGAAAGTGGAAGTGAAAATAAGATGTGAAATTTACATGCAGCTTATGAATTATGATGTCCTTTGTTTGAAGCAGGAGCAACAGCAGGAACAATGTGGCAATAATGGCCACTATGTACTTTGTTCTGGTTTCCGTTGTTTGCATCAAATACCCTCAAAGTTATTTATTTGCATCTATCTATGTTTGGTCGATAAAGTAAGTTTGATATATGTCCTTACGCAGAAAGTAAGGTGGTGGAGTAGAATTAAAATAGTCTTAAAATTATAATATATTACATGATATATGAAGATAGATGATTGAATTGTAGCTGCAAAACTTATGTGCATTGGAAATACTAGGACTTCTTCAGAAATGAAGTTTGGAAAGATAGAAACTAAGATAAGTGAAAGTATTTCAATATTTTCATAGATATACATTTTAATTTTAAATACTGAAGATGAACTTAAGCTTGAGTATGTATGGAGAAGAGTTTTTTTCATGGAACTGATTGTTTGACAAATATATTTATATCATGACGTATGAGATATATAGTATGATAATGAGATTGTGAGATTTATATGAATATATAGAGTTAATTGGACTTTGGTTTGACATGGAACTAACAAACAAAAAAAATATATAGTCTTCACAAACTGCCTAATTGACCATGAAACATACAAGTAGATAAATTAATATACGATCATCTCAAAAGGCATTGCAGAACCGTTTCATTACATCGAGTAAAACATATTGGTTTAGGAGACTATTGTTACAAAGTAGTGTAATGCCAAAAAAAAGCACTCTTAAGAGAACAGTTGCAGATTTAATGTATTTGCAGTAATATTAATTTCTTAATAATTGAGACTTTAATTTTACCAACGAGAAGAATCAATTTGTACTTCTAAAAGTAGTTAGTTTCTACATAAATCACATTATTTTATAATATATTTTTTTAGGCTGCAAGCAGGAAGTTTGTTTTCAAAAAAAGGAATTTTTAAACATTCATACAGCCTTTATTGATATTTTCAAGTAGTTTTAAGTTCGAGGACACAGCTTTTGTATTGCGTGAGTCTTTTGCTAGTACACAAATTAAATTAATTAGTTACTTAACACACATAACTAAATGCTAAGACACGTTGTAAATATTACCGGGATGAAAGTAGTTGAGTGGGTGTATCTAAAACATATAAGAGTAACCAGAACATGCTGACATGATAAACGGATGGTTTCATCACTAAAATGGTTATCATCACTGAAATTCTCGAAAGAGTTATTTAATAACAGAACTAAAATTTTAGCTGAAATTTATATAATAAAAAGATGTACTTCAACCATAACGTAACTATCAGAACCCTCCTGATTGATAGCCAGGCAGTAATAAAAGTTCTCTGTTTTTTTCAGTTGAAAATCCTTGGTTAAAATAATTAGATATAAATCCGAAACCTTTCTAAAATTTCCAGGAAATTTTAGGAAAGAAAAGAACAATCTCGCTAAGGCTGCAGGTTGTTTCTTATCACTCATTAGAACAGAAGATGAGGAGCAGGTAATCTATGCTATACTCAATTATGAAGGTCATTACAATCGAAATCGTTTGTGTAGCGTTTCAAGCCAATACGACTTAAGAACTGTGTAGTTACATACTATACATGCGTACAGTAAAAATATATTAAGAGTTAGTACCGCAATTTTAACAGGGCACTGTACGTTAAACCATCATCTTACAAAACTGGGATTTTACCCAATAGAACTTGTATTTTCTTTTCCAAATAAATGAGATCTTAAAATACGTGCTAGATGTTTGCTCAATACTGATGCATATGCGATAGATGTACTTATTTGAGTATCTTATAGGTTCAATACTGCGTTTTTTTGATGAATTTAACCTTAAAGAAACACTCTGAATTGATCAACCATTTCAGCTTGCCTTCTATAAGGCTCTCATTTTAATTTCATTAAAAATAAAACTACTTATTCCATAATACTTGCAGTAGATGCAGTCGAAGTTACGATAGCAAATTCAAGGCTTTAATGTCCGCAAATCTGAGTAATGTTTCGATCAGTATCTTTATGTAGCTAGAAGATATTATATTTTGAACTGCAAAGATAATCAAAGGAAATATTGAGTATTATTTTTTAATTAATGTTGTGATAAAATCTCAACTTATTATTCTCTGAAAGATTACGATATCATATTAATAAACTTCGCGTTGCATTAATAATTTTTACATTCCGAATTGAATAAATAATTTCTTTTGCTTGTGAATTTTAAAACTATTTTTGCTGATATTAATGCTGATCGCCAATAATATTAAAAATATATATCATATCCAGAATGACACCATTTTATTGAATTTTTTTGGTATTTTCATTGGACATTTAAAGTGCGTATTATCAGAATTATATGCTTCGATTATGTTTTGTCCCGAGACCATATACGTTTAATTATTTGAGTGGAAAATGGAGCAGAAGCTGTGCAATTGGAAGGAAATCGGCGCACAAATGGATGCTGATATACCATATATTAATAATTTCTATTTGATCTTTATGATCCCTTTCCGAGATGCTAAGTTTCCTTAAGTAATATATGTTACACTAATGACATCTCCATATGTATTTTGTAATATTCAATATTCTTATTTTTAACGTTATAAAATCTTTTACTTTATTTTCCAACAAAACTCTTCTAATTCTTGTTAATTCCGTCTTTACTGATTACATTCATTCTCTTTTAATAGTTCTTACATATTTGATTTAAAATCATTTAACGAACCAATTGTGCTGGGCTTGATTACAGTCAAATGTTTTGCTTTTCACATCATCGAGACCTTTCCTCCCACTTCTCCGCTATTGGAAGCTTTAAATGCGTATTTATGCAGGCAGCAAATGCTTCAATTCATGATCACATATTTATTAATCAAGCGATCGTTACATACATTTCAGCTCATCAGGCATAATGTGTTCTTCTAGCAGCTCCCCGCCATCAGCATTTACCACTCTTTTTGTGTCTGTCGCACTTTTTTGAAGTTCGATAATTGCAAATTCCGTGCGCATGTTTCAGCTCAGATCAAATCGTTTGCAGATCGGATTTAAATCAGTGACGCATTGCAACCAAATTGATCTTTTATCGCTAAACTGAGCACATACAGAAGCCTGAAGCGGCTGTGTAAAGCAAGACATGCTGCGCCATGTCGTAGCCGCCAAGCACAAGGCATCTTTTTGCTACTTTGAATCGCTCCTGCATGCGTCTGGAATCGGTGATGAAGTAAAAATTGTTGCCGTATCGAATGTGGATTAAAATCAACATCAAAACTGATCAACAGATTCATTGAAAGAATTGAGAGGCACTTCGATGCCACAAAGGTAAAAATAAGTAAAAACTGGCAATCAAAAGTGTAAGTTGAGGACTTCTTTAATTATTTTTTATTTTTAAAATATTTAATTAATATGTCGAATGTTATTTTTCTTTTCTTTTTAGTTTTTAGTATTAAGCAGTTTGAATTCTTTCACGATCCTGTGAAATTTTATGTTCACAGCTACGTTCCTCTTTGGTTGAAAAAAAAACCCAGTACAGAAGTCTGCGGTGTAATGACGCCAAATCAATTGAAATTCTTCTTCTGCAAATATTTTCGATTGATTTGATCGCGTTGATGTTGAGTGATTGTGACGTGTACATTTCCTCACGTAGGATTTTAAATTGATTGGTATTCTAAAGTTTATAAGATGAACACTAATTGCACAGTGAAACCTGTAATTGATTTTTATTTTGTGAAGAGAAAAATAATTTTAGTTTTTTTACATATTACACAGTGCAATAAAGACAACAGAATCAAAATAATGTCGTTTGGATATAGATTTTATTAATATTAATTTATGTTTGTTAGTTTTGGATCCGGATCTTGATCCTGACCCTGATGAGTCGAAATCTCCAGGAGAGTCGAAATATAGAATACATTAAAATACATTAAAAAAACGTTTAATTTTAATTTTATCTAAAACTTCATTAAGATTGGAAAACATTTACTATTTTTGGACGTCGTATATATGACCCCACTAAACTATGTAGCGTTTCTTCATGATCAATGCAAAGCAATATATTGCTGCTCTTTACTGTTTTTATATTTAAGAGAAATAAGACAAGAAAGATTTCACAACATGATGTTAACCGTTAGTCAAATATATCTTTATTATTTTATGGTGTAAAAAAATTGTCAAACAGATAAGTCAGCACAAGTTCAATCAGGGGTACAATAGGCCATCGAAAAGATAACAACTTATTGCATTTTGAATAGCGAATATATATTCCGTCAGAAAAATATGTTCGGCTTCAAAGTATACTTCTATAAAGTCATCTGAATAACTTATTATTAGAAATCAACGAAACTCTTATTCTCTCTATATCCTCTTTTACAGTAGATCATATAAATGGTCACAGACACTATTGAGTAAAAATGCTTTAGACACTAACTTGCGATTTATCAAGTAAAGAGAAGTAGAAGTAGCGAACAATTAAGGATTTATTAATTATCTAGACAATTAAGAAAGCTTTGTAGATAGGTACACAGATGGAGGCAATAATGCAAAAGCAAAATCTCTCAAAAAATTAAATACAAATTTGCAATAACAACAATGTTTTGTTGTGTACTATAAGGTTTTACTTAGATGGAAAATATTCATTTAAATGAAGGAAAGTCTGAATAAACGAGATTTATTAAACATTTAAATATTAAAGGGTTATTATGATGTGAAATATTTATTTAAATGAAGGGAATGAAACAGTAAACTTATCGATATAAGAAATTTATTGAATATTTTAGTTTTATAAGCATATGATGTGAAATTTAAATATGATATATTAATAAAAAAAGTTCTATTGTGAAGTATATTTTCAATAACCGAAATAACTGTTATAGGAAATAAAGTTGAGGGATTTTTCGACTTTATGTGTTTCAGGACCTTTTCATAAATATTTTATCTTTTATTGTCTGAGTCTTGAGCCAATATATATATGTATACTACCACTCTGATTTTCAGTGTTAAAAATAGCGAACGTTCCAGAATTCTTGATTTGACTTTAACAGATACTAATAAAAGAATATGTAAGTCTTTGAAAAAACTATCTAAACACTAAATTCTATTATTTTTCTTTGAGTAAATTTTAAGTGGTTTTGATTTTTCCAATCTTAAATGTTTTTTTGGAATTCCCTTATACCTTATACCATTATCGTTTTGTTCTCATCAATTAAACTGACAACCAACTTTTAAGCACAATTAACTGATTATTTTAATGTCATGTAATTTTTCTTCAAATTTCTTTAAAGAAATTCTCCCCAGAGTTATTTTTTTTGTATCATGACTTAGTTGTATGGAAAAATATAAAAAATCAAGAGCCGTTAAAAGATCAAACGGCACGTGTTTGCGCTTTGCTTTCCTGCAAATTCAACCTTAAAATGTTTGAAATAAAAACACCCAAATGACATATACACGCGCTTCAACCTATTATCTTAAAAGAAATTTTTAAAAAATTTCTAAAAAATTAAATAAAAAATATTTAAATTATTTCCATTATTTTGCATATAAAAATTTTATGCTATTTTAAAGATTTCGATAGACTTCATTGATAGCTACTGAAGAGGACAGCAATTCTGTGGTGTATCTTTTATTTCTTTAAAATCATTTGGAGATAGTTTTTAATTTGTTTTTCAATGGAGTAAAAGAGAAAACACCCTTGAACAATATTTTTTTTTATCATTTATAAAATAATCAAATTTTTCTGAATCCCAAAAACCAAAAAAAATTAACAATAATTTTTGTTAATTAACCATTTTTATGCACAAATTAGGAGCAAGAAAAAATTAATAGATTTCAATCTACGATATATAATAAGTTATATATAATAAGTAGTTACCGCAATATAATAAATGTAGACTAGTTTCCATTAATATAGAACACTGATACTTCAAGATTGTCAATCTCCACACCATCAATTTAAAGTAGTAATAAAATATCGTTGTTTAAGGATAACCATATTATCGTTCTATCGTTTATTGCTTAGGTTTGTGGTAAATGATCCATTAGTGTATCATAACTGTGTCATAATAAGAATAATCATATTTCAAATTAATAAAGGTATGCACATAACGTAGAAAAAACTTTTCAATAACTTATGGTACTTTTATATCAAGTGTCTTTAGAAATAACTACACAAAACATCATTACTTTATTAAATTTGGAATTTCACATTAAATTTAACATTTGGCATCTTAAATATTCTTATTTTAATCAATATTTAAAGATTTTTAAGGTTAGCTCTGAAATGTACCCTTGTAAGTTCTTATGAAGAGACAATTAGAATATAACTTCGGTGACTTTACATTTTATTAATTTAGGGATGAGGGATTTTTCGACCTGTATTTAGGGTTTTCGACCAGTACACTCTATCATTAACCAAATATTTACACTGTAAAGAATTCTAAATACAGTTCATGAATACACCATGGACCTCATATCATAGTTTTATCAATGTCAAAGAAGCGTTCGATCACCCCATAAGGTAAGCGATCCCATAAGATATCGCGATTGTTTCACATTATCAGAGCTCGATATCTGTACAAAAATGTTAATCCTTAGCACAACTACATTGAAAAGTACTAAGAGCTTGATCAAGGTACGTTCAAGTCGAAAGTTTTTAATACCGAGCGAGGCCACCGATGACATCGATTTTTTCTTCGAAGTGGACTTCGCAGGGTAAGTGTTTGTTGGAGTGGTTTGTGCCGCTAATAAGCCCTGCTGCTTATTTGCGATGATAAAGTAAATCATAATTTAGCCGGAAGAAAGAAATGAAAGCTTGTATAGACTAGTGATATTTCTTAGATTAATGGAAACGCCAAGATCAATTTTTACTACTACAACATGCTTAGCTGAAATAATTTAAAAAATGAGACTTTTGCACTATATAGTTTATCAATGAACTCTATTTTATTTACAATTTATATATTTATAGTATTGTAAGTTACAATGTATATTACACAAAATAAATTATACATATATTACACAAATTGCTTAGTTCCTAAGCTTATTTTGTTTTTAATAAAGTCAGTCTATAGTATAACTCAATTTCATGCGTCTCTTTTTTTGAAAGACACAAAAATAATTATAACATCTCTCAATAATAATAGTTAAGGTTAGGTGGAAGTAGTGGCTTTATGTACCAAATCTCGCTTAAACACAAATAATGGCTTGTTGCGGTACCGGAATAATGACTGGATGTCACACCAGCACTACCACCTTAGAAGTCTGAACTATTTAACGCACAATTAGTGTCACTTTGAAAAGACATAAAGTCTTACTTAAGTAGAAGAAAATGAATCCCATAAGTCTACGAACTTGGCAGTGTCCTGATTTCAAAGAACGATAAGTCAACTGGAATAGGGATGCATTGAACAATTACACTACTCAAAAAGGTGATATATAAACAACTGTACATTATATTTTGTAAAAATTAAGAAAAAAATAACCTCAAATAGAATTTCTCACAATTTCTCTATCATAATCCTTGATTTTAGCAACATACATCGCATCGCACATAAATACTCATCAAATTGAAATCAAATAATGTTCTTAAATAAAAATAAATAAATAAATAAAGATATAAAAGAATTTGCTAAAAATCAGAATTGATGATTATTGCTTTTTGACAGCCTTACTGTGATTCCCATTTAGACGAGAATAAAGCACAATTTCTTATATTTACCGGGCAACAATAAAAATGCTGCTCATATATTGCTGCGGAGGCTGTAAAACAGTCAACA
>NC_051846.1:153213629-153216929 GCF_002237135.1 Teleopsis dalmanni | reverse complement strand
CTGCTCAGTAAAAGTTGAGACCTTTTCATGGAAGTATCACAGTAGTGGTAGTAAAACCTTAAAGTTAGTCGGATGAAATTACTTTATTCGTTATTTTCATTCCGTTAGGAATTGCATTTCTCATTAAGGTCCTATGCCCCAAAGAAATGCAGAACAAGGTATCAGTCCCACCAGTGGAGGAAACTATAATCAAATGCATAGCTTTAATTGCAAACGGAGTGTTCTTTCGAACTGTAATGGGGACGTTTATCATTATGATTTAGCATTATGCTACGTAGATTAAGAGCATCGTGGTGTTGAAACCTATCGATTGGTCATTATATTAAAATACTATAGACTTAATAGTTTAATTATGTGTTGTATAATATTTTGACTTTTTGTTCTTGTTTTTGTAAAGCAGTTTTTTTCAAATCAACACAGCTTTGGCAATTTTCATCGAATGTTAAGAAATGGTTTTTATACTCATAGCATCGAAACAAGAAACAATGCATTTTATAGTCAATTTCATAATTAATAATATTGATGTCTGTTGTGATTAAGAATTCGTGTATCATACTAAGATATAATTATAGTGTGTTTACAGTTTAACCTTCGGAGACAAATTTTCAGTGAACAATTCGTTTTCAGTCGATGTTAACCGTCAAGAAATTCAGTAAACTGTGGTTTTCGGTATCACATCTTCCATAGGTCGCAAATATATAACATAGTGGTCATTTTTTGAAATATTTTTTGACTATCTCGATGATTTAATTGTTGCTAGTGATTTTAAGTTTTTAGGACATCAGTTGATGTCAGCACCATGAGAGAATCTGCTAAACAAGGGAGAAATCTGTGCGGAAAACATTCATTTACACTCGTATACAATTTTTAGCATTTTGTGTGTTTCTCTGCCACTTCAACCCAATTTAAAACAAAATTTATCATGTCCCATGTCCAAAGCTTTTTATTCCATATAAATTTTTGTGGGCGACGTGCAGAATAACATCCACACACTGAAGTCACAAGATCTAATTTGATCAAAACACATAGATCTATTACCAACTATTATTCACAGATGTTATTCCGCTGAAGATTGCGATGAGACTATTTGCTTTGGATCTGGGTCGACTGTATGTATTTGAGAACATTTGTTATTACACCCCGCTATATGCCATGTATATATTGAATTATAGTCTATTTTATATAAAAACATACTTACTTAGTCTGTGGATTGGTACATATTTAAATGTAATAAAACTGATATACAATACGATTACCTACAAGTTTCTTCCATCTCTCAATTGTCACACTTAATAATTGTGTTTTCTGAAAACTGAACTGTAAAATGCACCGTCCTTTACAACAACTGCCACCGTCAACAATTAAATATTAACAAAAACTGTCAAAAGAACACAAATCAACTGCAACACTTGACAATAATTGTCTGCGATTGTGTCGCATTCTGCAATCCGAACTGTTTCCGATTACCAACAGATAACAAAGCTCCTGGTCCAACTTGCCATTTCTTTGCCATTGCTTCTGATTGTCATTCAAATAAAGTATGCATTCACTCCATATTTTTTGATTTCAGTCGGCGGCCAGCGTTTGTTGCTAGAATTCCTAATTTCTATTAGTAATCGACGTAAAGGATACTCTAATAAAAATGCGTGTCCGCCCATGCAAACCATTTGAGCGCCCAGCTTCAATTTCGCTCCTTTTTACCCTCGTTGCCTCATTTGCTACGGTGCTCTCCAATGCGAAGTAAAAGTACTGTGTGACTTAAGATTTTAGTGGGGTGTGCAGATGGGATTACTTCGGTCCTGCATTGACTAATTCCAGTGTCAGACACAATAAGCATCATTCTACTTAAGTGAGTTTGTTGTTATTTTTTCGAAGTTATTTTTGTTTGCTGTTAATATTGTTTTTGCTATTGTTGTAGTCAAGAGTCGAAATTTGAAGAAACTTGTGCGAAAACAAATTAATTGATTAAAGGACATTACAAGATGTTCAACAAAGTATAACACTAAATGACGGCGGCAATTGAATGAGAAATTACTTCGGTTACAAGGATATTTTTTTTAATATTCTTCTATCATGGCTGTTTTATTTGCTTTTATATGGTGTATGTTATATGACGATTTACTGAGATAATTTATTAAGAAATAATTTAAGAATTTTTAAGTCAAGTTACTAGTTATATTTCAAGCTTAATATAGACGTAAGATGTATTTTTTGCACCGATTACACGAATGTATATATAGTATATACTATATTATATAATACTTTATACATCAGTTGAAGCATATAAACATATTAACTAACATATAACGTATTAGTTATAAAAATACTTTAACTTAAGAACTGGAATCGATGATTTATCCATCAATGCTTGCAACGAATCGAGTGTATATAATAACCAAATCGCATTTGTAACATGAAACTATGACGAATCAACCCTGAAACAATATATAGGTTTTAACTGAATCGTGTATTCTCTGAAGTTCAACTAAAATAAGCACGACAGACAGTTATATGGAATCGAAAAGATTACAGCGTTTGTAAAGAAATAAAAACCGGTAGTCACTTGTAGAGTGGCATCAGCTAAAAAGCACAAGATAAATTTCGATATTCGAGTATAATATAACATCCTAATAATTGTAGGTAGTCAATTTCTCTCGACAAGAATGGTAGTCCACCGTGCGATAGGCTGAGATCTACCAGAGTTGTTACTCAATGAATGATGATGATGAATACGCTCATTGAAGGTTAAAGGGTTGCTCCCTTAGATTCTGTGTAAGCTTCTTCATTATTTTTTTTCATTTCCACCAGGTTAATATAATTTTATATCAATTACTTGTAATTACATTATAATTCATAAAGTTATAATTAATATAATTTTCGCAAAAAGAGGTAAGCTAAGTAAGATAGTTAAATTAAATTTATTTTCCAAATTTTTTTAATTTTGAACTATTTTAAACTATCACATACATTTTTAATTCATATATACATATAATTTTTATAAAAGGAAAAAGCCTGTGCACTAAAAACATATACATATTAAATCTTGTCTTATAGATCGAATTGTTCAGAACGTATTTAATTTTCTTTTTTTAGTTAAAACACAAGCTAGATTTTTTTAAGTGTATAAATATTTTTATGATTTCATTCGAATATAACACAGTGAGTTAAATTGATAATGAACTTTCATAGTAATTTAATATGGTAGTGCCCAGAGCTGTGTTTGTCGCGGATTTTGTTAATACGACATATATTAGGGTATTTTGACTTCCTGAGAATGAATATGAGGTCAATTTTCTGATT
>NC_051846.1:153207487-153212902 GCF_002237135.1 Teleopsis dalmanni | reverse complement strand
TAATAATTATTTAATATTTATAATATTATATTTAATATTCAACATAAAAAAATTATTAATATATCAAATCTTGCAATGTTGTTTAATTTTATTTCTATATTATATCTATATGTCTATATTTTAAAATATTTATAAATAATACAAAAGATTAAAATTATTCTTATTTATTCATATTTCATCGCTTTAAAAATATTTTCCTTCAATATTTATTTTTTTTTTTTGGGAAAATTGCCTTATATGTCAAGGAAAAGCGTCAAATATACCACTTATGCTCTATTGCCTTGTTGACTTTTTGATATTTCCGCTTCCGCACCCATAGGCAAAATAAAAAAAATCTTTAGGAAAAAACATATGTAAGCTGGAAAAAAAGGCCAAACAAAATCCTAGAAAAACAACCCGAAAACAGAGAATATATCGCGTTACGCTCTAAAATTGATTTGGTGAAATGCAAACATATTTGCGTCGATTTTGGCACATGCCAAATTTGACAAGTAGCACATGTAATAAGGACATACAAAGGATAACAAAAAAAAAAAAATTGAAAAAAATGGGGTGACTAAGGAGAGATTGAAACTTGAAAGAAAATTTAAAAAAATCCGTGAACTAAAATTTATATCAGAATATCAATGGAGTAACGGGGTTATTTGTTAGATACAAATTTGGAAATTGAAAAAACAAAATATTAAATAAAATAAAATTTCGACTATAAAATATTCTTATGTATTTAAAAAGCAAGAAATGTACCAACAACAATAACAACAATTAATACAACAACAATTTAGCTTCAGCAGCCTTTTTCGATATTTCAAACACGAACCGAAGCGCGCCAAAGATTAATTAACTTATGTCAAAGTAATTTTCAACGTTCGTTAGTGAATATCTTGACTTTGCTTTAAATGGGGCAAGCAGACTAGGCCTATTGTGCCCTGTGGCAACGCTGTAGCCACACGAAGACAAACGAAATTGATTGTCAGTCATTCGAAGACATTTTTTCATTTGGTCCTTCGGATGGGTGGGGTGCATATTTGTGGCGCAAAGTTGTGTTTGTTAAGCAGCCTAACAAAGGTCAACATGAGACCTGCCACTGCTAGCTATGAAGCGCTTTTGGAGCGCTGCAGCTGATAGTCAATAAGTAAATAAATGAATGTAATTACAAGCTAAATAAACACCAACACGATTAATAAGCTGTGGAAGTAAGCTACAATTTACCGTGAAAGGTAGGAGGGACCGCAAATATTCTGTGGAAAATGCCATTTTTTTTTAGCTAAGAATTAATTTCTGTTATTTTTATTTATGTGCTTTGTAATTAATTAAAAGCAGTCAATATGTTGAAAAAAGACAGTCGTAAGATGGGAAGGAATTTGACTAGATTTGATACGGACCTTAAATTTGCTACTGACTATAATTTGCAATAAAACTTGTAGTTACTTTAATATTTTATTAAAATATATTTTAATATTGATTTAATGTATTAAATCATATCAATATATAGAATACATATATGAATCATATTGAAATGAGAAATGGTGTAGATATGCTTCTAAGTTTATACGATTATACGAAATCTTCGACTAAATTTAATTCCTTTACACAATACGTTCAGCTTATAGTAAGAGTATTTATTTATTTATTATTAAAAGAGGATGTGGCACTACGACTATCGGATCTTTCAGCTATCGGAAGTTTTTAAGCGCTGTTATGTTAACAAAAAATAGTATAGAACCTACTTTATAGTGTTTTATTGCCTTTTCCGTAAGGATTTACATTCCCAGCAGTATATTCTGTGTGTGCATTATCCGTATGTGCGCAGGTCTTTCTAATAGCATGTGTGTGGCTGACTCTTCATTCTCTTTGTAAAATATACAGCTTGCATCCGTATATATGCCCTGTCTCACAAGATGGTGTTTTAGTTAACAGTATTCTGTTAAGATTCCAGTGATGATTTTAAGTTTTTCTTCCGACAGGTCCAAACAATCTTTGTCATGGATACCAAAGTGATTTGGATTATGATCATCCTGATAGATTATCCCAGTATTCCTTTTTGTTCCGATTTTCTTTTATTATTATGGGAGACCGTCCGCACCTAGGTGTATGTATGTTGATCCTTTTTTCGAGTCAGCGCAACTGGGCACTTTTACTCTTTGATAGCTGGGGGTACTACAAGGTCCCACCCATCTCATTGACTAATTTGTATATCTCTCATAAGCTACATGATTATTCAGTGATTGATCTAAGATCTGCGTACCTCCCCGTGCGGAGACTGATTACTCTAAGATTAGATAGTGGTAAGTAGGATTGCCTGTCAATTTTCGCATATAACTTCAGGGCTCTGTCCCTTATGTATTTTGTGATCGGGTCTATTCTAAGGTCTCTTAGCATGTCGTTTGTGCGGATGTACCAAGACACTTTGAAGAGTCTTCGGAGAGCCTGACTTTGAGCGACTTGTAGATTTTGTATAGTAGAGTCGGCAGCTTTGCTATAACACACCTAGGTGTAAATCCACAGAAAGGTTCTGCCTTCAGCCACAGCGGTGTGGCTGCTTCTTTTCCGGCTAGTTTATCTGTGTATTCATTTCAGTACGTAAAACTCAGGACATTGTTTAGCAAGAGTTTCAAACCTCTTGCGTTTAAGCCACTTGTCCGTTAGGTTTCTTTTCAACATTCTTTAAACTGTCCTTTATGCTTAGGAACTGATGTATATGGCTAAGATGTGAGTTCTAGAAGGACCTCAATAGTAGCCGCTGGATAATTTCGCATGGCACCCGTTATATATATGCATGCCAGTCTTAAGCCAGCTGTCCGTTAGGTTTCCTTTCTTCATACTTAGAACTGCTGTTTCTGGTTGAGATCTGCTGTATATGGGTAAGATGTTAGTACTAGAAGAACCTCAGTAATGGCCGTTGGACAAGTCTGCATGACACCTGTTATATATACGCATGCCAGTCTTTGCAGCCTGTTTAGTGCGTAATGCGTAAATATTATTTTGTTGTCTGAATCCATTTTTCCAGAAGCGTTTTATAAAAATGTTATATTAAATTTGATTCTAATGGCAGACATGATTGTAGTCACTATTTTATTTAATAGAAACTATTGTATTGAACAGAGGGGTTTCGAAATGTAATGAACTACAACAACAAAAAAATTTATTGGTGTAATTTTTTTAAATTTTTAATTATTTAGCCGATTATTTAGCTGACCATACAGCTGATTCGACTATTGCCAAATACACAATAGTAATAATGGAATTATTTCTTATATATAATTATTTATAAATAATTTTTTAAGACTCCAAATACCAAGGGTTAAACTTGTGCCCTGCCAAATTTAAAAATTCTCTATGAAAAGGAGTTGTTGAACAGATTTCTTTTTAAAAACTTAAGAACAAATTTATATTAGTATTAAATTTTATTTTCTCATATAGTCTTACACCTTTTAAATGATTTTTTTATTTTTGTATAATTCCTGGCTCAAGTTATTTTAATAAATGGTATGTCAGTTGTTTTTGTATTTCAAAAATATCTTTCAGAAAGAAAAATTTACTTTTATACAAGAATTAAGCTTTCTTGAAAAAAATACCGTGAACATACACAAAGCTGTGCATAGCATAAAATTTACACATTCCCATTTCGGAAAAAAAAGTCGGCAAGTTACACTTAAAAATGCTCCAAAGCATACTTTTCGGTGGTGTCTCTTTATAGCATTTACCTGAGATTATCATATAAAGAAAAAATTCTGCCCAAACCTAAAAAGGATTACTTTGTATTCGCACGAAAAATTTCACTCTTAAATTTTTTCAGCACAGATTCTTTGCAATTTTCACAGTCCAAGCAAAAGATTTTCTTTTAACTCTTTTCACTGCAACTACCAATTCCAAGCAGGCAGGGTTGGAGCGCCTAAAATTATGCACAGTATCAACTGCTACAAACAAGCAGCTTAAAATGTAAATATTAAAGAATACAAAAAATGCATGGAAAAAATTGTCAACTAAAAGGCGGAATTACGCGTCTCATGTGTGGCTTACGCGTGGTTTTTAAGGACTTTTATGCTTTAAGTAAATTTGTTGTCCTTTTCAGTTGTTTTTGATTTTTTCCGTATTTTTTTCCATTTTATTTTTGGTTCTGTTGTAGGTAAACGAGTATGCAAAATATTTAAGATGACATTTTATTATATCTTCATTTTATTTTATTTCAAGAAGCTGCGGTTGTCATGTGTAAACCTTTTTTATGTCTTAGCCAAAGCGTAAACAGTCGAGTTAAACTGCATTTTATTTGGCTTTGTTTGAAAAAATGGCAGCCAATTAGCAGAGTTTTCAACTGCCAGATTTGCTTAAGGACTAAATTTGTGGTAATTAGGATTGTTAAGGAACATTTGTTAAAAGGTTGCATTTGGAGTGCATCTAACACGTGAATCTTATTAAATCCTTTGAATTTTTTTTATAAATTTTTAAGTGATAATTTCTTAAACAATCTTGTTAATAAAGACTATTTAAAATGTCTGTCTGTTGAAGTTCTGTGGTTCCCTATGTACATAGGAAGTGGATGAAATATTTGTGGACAATACATTAATAACGAACCTATCATTAATGCAGGCTCACGTTGTGTTAGTAAGATTGGTTAAGAAAGTAATGTTTTTTTATTTTTCAGTAGGCCTTAGTATCGACTTGAACCTATTAAAACGACCTCTTAGGAACGAGTTAAGAAGATATCAGCCATCCAGTAGTGAAAACCGTCCGGCTAAGATATATGAAGTTTAGTATTTGTGGGGATATAGCTCAGTGTTAGCACATGCGATTGAAGTAATGGTTTTTATTACCACCCGCTTTTTTATTATTAGATATTAGTACTATTTGTATTATTATATTATATATTATTATATTAATAATAATATTAATATTTTTATTATTATATTATATTAGCTACAAAAATGTTCGATTCTGTATTCTATTTAACTTTGTATTTTATAACTAGTTGGACAAGTGGTTGATGTGAATATTCAGTAGTCTGGCGCAATTATAAATATAAAAATTGATTAAGTTAAGTCTGCAGGAGTAATTATAACTAATGCGTTTAGTACAGAAATTGTGAACCCAGAGCTCAACTTCTGTTGAATTCTGCTTTCTCATGAATTGGAACCCAAGATTTTCAGGGGCGTAATTTTAGTGCCTTAGCCTTATACGCTTAACCGTATTCATATATGCAGTTGGCTGCCTGAAAGGGATGTTATGGTACCTTGTTTATATCTTGTACTGTATTTTTATTTTGGTCAGAACTACGTATAATTTAAACTTCATTCACGTTTTTAATGTTATTGATCGTCTTGCTTATAAGATCGTAGGTCATCTAATCATCTGATGATCTGTGACGATAGTCACAACCAATTGAATTCCAGTTTTTACTAATATTACTGATTGGAAAAA